>NC_043706.1:137866465-137891738 GCF_006229205.1 Suricata suricatta
CTGCGCTCCCTGCTCCTGCTGCAGCTGCTGCTCGTCTGGGCCCCGGGAGCCGCGCGGGCCCAGGTCACCGAGTTCCCCGAGCTGTGCAGGTGGGTGGCCCGCCCGGACGCAGGCTTCGCTCGAGGTGCCCCGGGCGCGCAGCGGGGCTGGGTGGGGGGCGGGGGCGCTCTGGAGACTGGTCCGGCTCCCTGAGTCGCCTTCAGTCCGGGTTTGGGTTTTCCTGTCCCCGAGGGAAAGTTGCCCGCGTAGTGGCGAAGGATGAGAGACCGAGGGGTCGTGCGCGCGGGCGGGGGGCGCGGGGTACCCGCCGTCCTGGCACTGGCCCGGGGTGGGGGGCCGCTGCCTGGCCACTTGTGGCTGTCACTAAATCCGGGGCGGCTTTGTGTGCGAGCAGCTGGCCGCCCCGACCCAGCCGGTGACACGCTGCGGGCGCCCTCCGCCCAGCTCCTGCCCTCTCACAGCGGTGCGCCTGCGAAAGTTGGAGGACGCAGAACTACAGCTTTGCTTTGTTCCCACTCCACGTTTTCCTCAAAGTTCCACCAGCGGGACTTTGGAGAGGCCCTTTAGCCTGGACGGACACCCACACGAATGGCCATAGAACGGGGGCGGGGGAGTTAGTTTCATTTGCTGATTGATTTCCTGCTTGTTGGTTTTCCATTTTCTCTTTTAAGTGGCTCTTCTGCAGAAGGTGACTTTTTTTTTTTTTTTTTTGATCGAGGGACTGGAGGGTGGTCATCCTGTATTGGCTTTAAAGACTACCCTTCACTTCTTCGAGCCTAACTTCCTGTGTAGTTGCTGACATGATGTCATTGTCTCCAGGGTGGATTATTCTAGTGGAGGCTTTTGCTCTGGGAATCATGATTGTATAATCGCTAGACCCATCGAGGGCCGTTAGTGTCGTGTGCTGTCTAGGACAGGAGTCCTGGGGCTGGGGAACTGCCCGTTAGGAGAATTTTCTGACCAACCTTTCCTGAACTGTTTAGGATGATGGAAAATCCATCTCTGATTTATTTTTGAAACTTTGGTAAAAGGGAAGCAGGACGAAGAGTTCAGAAAGACCAGCGAACAGGACTTCCCAGTGGCAGTAGCAAGTTACTTCTTAGAATGAGTTGAGCCCAGCTTTGAACTGAACTTTTTGAGTTTGTGGTGTGGTTTATGGGATTCTTGTTTTTCCCCTGTATCAGAGATGGCCTTGTTCCTCCCGCCGAGTTTAGAATTTGTGGAAATCACTATTCTAAGGCTGAGCCCAGAATAGAAATTCAGTGCAAGGGCCATGTTCTTTATTTCTTTTCCCTTTTTTTTTTAGGGGGGGGGCTCACCGCACATTAGTTTATAGATTAGTTGGCTGCCCCGTAACATACATGTTACACAGTAATGAGCATGGTACATAGTACGCAGAAAAGGGGGCCAGCTTCTGCAAGGTCAGGCTGCGGCTTGCATTTGAAGGAGGAGGTTTTGGAATAATGGCTGCCGTAAGCAGCCCTATCCTAAGAAACCAGCTCGGCTGGGCTAGTGGTATTGAAGTCTTGGTCCGGTTAGCAAATTGGAATTTATTTTTTAAGAGTTATGGTTAAAGTTGGCTTCGAGGGCAGACCCATACATAGTGGTGGAGGCGAGGGGCCCTTAGTTTCATATTACCTTAGTCCTCACAGCTTCATCTGTAAATGGCACATGGCCTCTGGGTCCAGTAGGAAATGGCCTTTGTATCTTTAACTTAGCAAATGCTAGAGAGGGCTCTTGGGTGATGTGCGCTGTTAGTGTGATAAATGTGTCCTTTGCCGTCTCAGAATATCTTTAAAGTCGGCGTGTTTACTTTTTCTGCCAGAGTTCCTTAGGACAGCAAATCTCCCAGTTAATTCAGGGCCTGCAAGCACACATTTCTTTTCCCCGTTACTGCTCTGTGGTTTTGCCTTGAGACTTCTCCAGAGCCGTGCATAATCTCAACTTTAAATTCCATATTCTGCCAAATGAAAACCTTCCTATTTGTTCCTGTTTTAAATGAATATCTTGGTTAAATACTTGTTAAGACTTTTGGGTGTGTGTAAAAAAATCTGTGTATTTTTATGAGGTAACACTGGTTAAAAGTTCCTTAACTCTACCGTATATTTGAAGAATAAAATGGGAGCTGAAAAAAAATTTTTTAATGTTTTTATTTTTGAGAAAGAGAGTTTGCTAGTGGGGGGGGGTCAGAGAGGCTGGGGGACAGAGGATCCAAAGTGGGCTCTCTAGCCCAACTTTGGGGGTGGGGGGAGCTCGAATCCATGAGCTTTGAGATTATGACGTTTAACCGACTGAGCCACCCAGGTGCCCTGGAGCCGATGATTTTTACAATCCAGTATGAAAAGTTGTACTAAGTCTCACCAAAGCAGAATGTGTTCAGCTGCCTCTTTGTTCCATCTCCCTGTGTCCATTTGGCGGAAATGTGAATAACCCACCCGGATCCCCTCTAGGGAGTATGAAAAGTAGACTGCTACAAGTATTGCTGTTTGCATAGCTTGGTCAAGTGGTGGCCGACCCCAGGTGGACATCCCCAGTAGACTCGGATTACCTTCCAAATATTTGTACATTGCTTGTTTGTAATACAGAACATATTTCCCCATTGAAAATGGTCTCGTTCGTCGTAGCTTGGTGCTTAGGGCAGTCACCAGAAACCCACTGTCCACGCCACAGGTGGGGGAGGTGCCCAGACACTGTACAGCTTTAACTAGACCCTGCAGTAAATTCTCGTCGTCTCAAAATAATAGAGTTGGATCCCAACTCTCTAGAACCAAAGAGAGCACTTTTCATCTGCGGTCCCTTAGAACCAACCGGAGGGAAGTCGAGTCTGCTTCAGGGCTGCCTGCAGGTCACCTGGTGGGGCTCTTGGGTGAGGATAAAGCTTGAGGCCACAGCAGCCCTGCTTTCTCCTGGGGTAAAGGGGCGGTGGTCGGGTTCGGTCCCTGGTGCAGTTAGGTATTGGGAGGAATGCCAGCAATAGTGGAGAGCTATTTTCGCAGGAGCGTTAACTGCTTTTGTGCACATGGGGGACAGAGCAGGTCTCTGTGAGTTGTGCACGGGAAGGCAGGGACGGTAGAGGCGATTTTCCCCAGGGTATCTGGCTCTACGGGGTCCTTAATGTGCTTCTTGTTCGAGCAACTCAGAGGATTGCTGTGCCAGTGAGTCCTGTGCTCTGGAAGAAGTTGGTGATTTTTAGCCACTCAGCTGTTTCTTGGGAGGCAGTGTGCTGGTGGAAGGAAGGCGTTTTCCTGAGGCCAGTGTGACTGTGGGGCTGGCACGTACAGAGGTCCTGAGGAAGGAGTGTTAATGCTGGTGAGGAATGTCTGGAGGTCAGTAGGGCTGGGAGGGTGAGAGCAAGGGGGGTAGGGCAGGAGCCAGGCCATGCGGATTCCCCAGAAGTCACCCAAAGTGACCAAAATGCTGTCTGCTTGTCAGTAGCTTTACTCATCACCGTGTGATTTACACTTTGTGAGATGTCATCTTACATCGTATATAGTAGGCGAGTTTCCATTTTATTTAGGTGTTAACTTCCTTAGTGAGGTCTACATAGTTTGTACTAGTTCCAAAATACTGCATTGGGTTTTATGATTTAAGTAAAGTACTTGATAATTTAGAACAAATTTTCCCCCCCTCCCTGTTGTTTGGGGATACATGCTGGTAAGGTTATATTATTATCAAGAACAAGAGAATAACGCGGCCAGCAGGGAGTTGGGGTTCGTTTCGTTGCTGTCTCTAAGGTTTTTTTTTTTTCCCTGTGATTTTTCTGAAGGAACAATGCTCCTATGTTTAATTTGTGCCACATGTTAAACCTGGACCACATGCATTTGTGTGTGTACATTTCTTGCAAAAGTAAGTGTGTGGAGAAGCTCAAGATGATTAATTATGGGGACATTAGACCTCATGCATTAATTCTTGGAGCAGCATCCTGACACCTTCCCAGGAAATGAATTCCTGATTGGCTTTCCCATCTTTTATCAGTGTTTCATAGAAGGAGTTTTAAAAGATGGGGTTGAGAAAAAGAATTCAGATGTTCTCGTCTTTATTTTCGTCTTGGCATGTAAAAGTGTACTGTGCTGGCCCGATGATTCAGGAGGGAGTTAGAACTGGGACTTTGTGGCAGAAAAGTAGCTCATTACTTTGCTGGTTACTTCTTCTTTTTTTGTTTTCTTCCTTTTTGTTGTCCTGGCCACAGAGATCTATCTCTTGGTTAGTGCCCCCACTGGTCAGTGATGGTGTAGGGGAAGGTGGAAGTGGTGGAGATTGGGTATACCTATGGCCTCTCGGTGTCTTCCTCATCGCCGACTCATGGCTGGTGAGGGACAGAGGCCTGGACGCATGTTGATTGTGTCTCCTCACCCTCCATCCTCGCAAGGTGAGACAGAATTCATTTATTTTCCAGTAGTTTCTTCAACAGAGGGGAAATTAGGAGGGGCCAGAGCTAGAAGGGAAACAGCGCAAACGGAACGGCCCACTGGGATCCTAGAAGGTTGTGCTGGCCACAACTCCTCTCTCCACGGAGGCAGCTGCCACACACACCCTTCTCTCCTTAGTTTTGTTAATTTTAAGTAGTGTAGCCCTAGTTTTGATTTTCTCTTCAAGAACAATCTAGGTGTTAACTCGGTTTTGGCTAGTATGAATAAAGCTGTTGAGTATTTCCAAACAAGGGTTTGTGTGGACTTGGCATTCGTGTTTCTCTTGAGTAGATATGCAGAGTGGAATTGTTCAGTGAACAGTGTTTCACTATGGGAGCTGTTAAACTGTACTCAGAATGTCCATTTTGCAATCCTACAAGCTATGCAGGAGAGTTTCAGTTCAGTGTCCTGGTCACCAGTTGATCTTAGCAGTCTCAATTTTAGCCATTCTGATGAGTGTGCAGTGTGTTTTGGTGTGGTTTTAATTTCCATTTCCCTGATTCGTGATGTTGAGTATCTTTTCTTGTACTTACTGGAATGTCTAATGATGTTGAACATCTTCCATGTGTTTCTTGGCCATTTGGACAATCTTCGTAATGTCTCTCTATTAAAACCACTCCTTTGTCACCGCCCTTCTCCCCACCTCCGCAAATGTGTGCATGTGGGGCATGGTCATCTTGATCAACTTTAGGAGCTCTTTATGTATTCTGAGTACAAGTCCTTTCTTAGGCATGTGTAATGTGTATGATGAATATTTTTCCCCCACTCTTTGGCTTGCCTTTTCATTTTTCTTAATGTATACTTTGATCAACAGATATTTTTAAATTTTGATGAACTTCAATTTATCTTTTTTTTTTTTTTTTTTTACTGGTTTGTGGGCTTTTTTGCAGCTTAAGAAATCTTTATCTGCTCTAAATTTTCGCAGCCTTAACCATATTGACATTTAGGCTGGGTGATTCTCTGTCATGGGGCTCTTGCGCATCGTAGGATGTTAAGGAGCATCCCTGACCTCTACTCACTGGATGCCAGGAGGCCCCCCCCGCACCCCGCCCCAGTTGTGACAAACAGAATGTCTTCAGACATTTTAAATGGCCCCTGATGGACAAAATTACTTCCAGTTGAGAACCATCGGTCTACTCAAAAGTCAAACAGATTTTCTCTTATGGTCGTCTGGAAGCTTTATAGTTTTAACTTTTATGTTTAGCCCTAGGATCAATTTTTTGGGTTAATTTTTTTATATGATGTGAGGAGAGGGCGAAACTTTATTTCTTCCATGAGCACATCTAGCTCCGTTTACTAATATTTTATATAGGATGCTTATAGCTGTTTTTTAGGGAGATTGGACTGTAGTTTTCTTTGCCGTGCTGTTCTTGGCTGAGTTCAGCATCAAGAGTATGTTTGGTTTGCGGAAAGAGCCAGAGGCTTTTAGGATTTTATATGTTGTTGAGCACTTTTGTGTACGATGGACATTTTCTCGTCCTTAAATTTTGGTAGAACTCACCAGTAAAACCATCTTGGTCTGGTGTCTTTGAGGAGGTAGAGGACAGTGGAGGAAGAGGGTTTGTTTGTTTTTTGGTGGAGGAGGAGTTTGATTATGGTTTGTTTTATCTTCTTTATTTACCTAGTTAGATTTGCAACTTTTTTGGAGCCCGTTTACCAAACTCCATATTTTCTAGGAAGTTGTCATTTTAATTTCACATTCATATACAGAAATGTAGCATGCTACCTCATAGTTTTGAAACTACTCTTTGTATCTCTAGCTAAAATATTCTGATGTTTATTTGTGTATTTTTTTCTTCATACTTACTAAAGATGTTTGCCTTTTTTAGTCTTTAAAAGGATTACCGTTTTAACATTCACCATCTCTGTCACTGTTTAGTTTCAATTTTATTAATTTCTGCTCTCTATTGGTAACTTCATTGGAAAGCTTCGATCTTTTATTTTAAATTATTTTACACAATATGAGATTAATTGAAAGCTATATGATTCTTTGTTCTGAGGATTGTACCACTCAGAGGTTTGTTACATTGTTTTTTTATCCTTAAATTCTAAAGTTCAGTGTCCTGGTCAGCAGGTGATCTTACCAGTCTTAATTTTAGCCATTCTGGTGAGTGGCAAGGTCCTTTTTTCCCCTAGGTAAATGGCTCCCCCCGCCCCACCCCATCTCCGCCCTGCTTCTCCCCTCCCCTCCTCATCTCCCCCAACTGTTCCCACTGTGGCTAGTAAATGTGGTGGAATTTATTGACATTTCCCCTGTGGCCTAGCACCTAGTCAAGTTGGGAGTGGTCTGTGTGTTTGGAAAAACTGTTCTCCTTTTGGGTCAAAGTTTCTTTAATTGTGCTGTTCAGCTGGTCTTTATTGTAACTAATTTTTTGTCCTGCTCCCCTGGTCTTTTATACTTTGTATCAAGCTTGATACAAAGAATGTCTTGCTTCCTGTCTCCCAGTTTAGCCATTCTGTTGTTCATAGGCTCTCCCACTGTTTTTTTTTTTTTTTAATTTTAAATTTTAAGAAGGTCTCCAGTTGATATGTATCCAGAGCTGCCTGTGACCCCGTCCATCTTCACGGTTGGGCAGCTTTCATCGTTTCCGGGAAGATGGGCTGGAAAATTCTGCTCTCACTGCTCTATTCTCCTTCCTTGGGCCCCGTGTCTTCTGCTGGAGTTTGCCCTCTCATTTCATGGCAGTGCCCTTTCAATGACTGGTGATTCTTGGTGTGGTCTTCGCAGTCCGTCTCCTTTTGGACATTTGTTGCCTGTCCTGGTGCAGCTGTGCAGGGCAGGGCTGGGAGCAGTTGTCAGATCTTGGCTCTAAGTGCTTTGTGGGGAGGGTTGGGGGGATGGGTGGGGCCGGCCTCTGGCCGCTGTATCTCCCCATCTGCTCTTTGAATCTCGGGACTTTTCTGCCTTCCCAGGTATCACCCCCAGTCTGAGCTGCCAGGAGATGGCTGATAAAGCCCGTGTGCACTGCAGTTGGCCAAGTGCAGTGCGTGCTGCTTGGAGCTGGAGGGGGCGAGCTGGATCACGGAGTTGGCTGTGCCAAATCTCTTTTCTCCAGACCTCGGTTTCCTTTGCAACAGATGGCCGTCCCAGTTTGGAATTGGGACCCCTCCCTTTACTAGTTGCAAGGTCTCAGGCCCGTCACTGATCCTTACAGGCCTTAGTTTCCTCTTGTGGCCAAATCAGGACTGGTGTGAGAATTAGAGAATTTCAGTGCCTGCCCCATTCTCAGGGTTCAGAAATAGTGGTGGCGGGGATTACATTTTGTCTGTTAAGTTGGAGTTGCTGCGTTATCTCCATGGTATTTTTAGCCTCTTACTCTGCCCCCCCTCCCCTTCTCTCTGAGTGCCGTGGGACTCCTGCCTCTGCCTCAGCCAGGGAGCATCTCTCTTTAGCCGGTTTCTACGTTGGTGCTCCACCCAAGAGTCCTCTAGAGAAAGAACTGTTTCCATCCTTTGCAGAAGTTTAAAAATCCCGAGACGGTGTGATTCTCGGGGTCCATTTTGCATCCAGAATCCTGCGGTTGTGAAGTATGCATCCTCTAGGATTCCTTCGGTTGCGAGTTGCAGAAAAGCCCAACTCAGATTCCCTCAAACCAGGAGGAGCGCGATGATCGGAGGTGTGGGCTCCGGGCGGAGGTGTGGGCTCTGGGCCGATGCCAGGTGCCATCTGGCTGGCGGGCCCCGGGCCTCCCCTGCTGTTTCCTTGGCTTCTCTGCCTTCCCTGGGGCACCACCTCCCTGTCCATCTCCGGTCTGGGGAGGGGGGTGGGTAGGAGGCCCTGGCCGCCTCCGCCTGGGTGTCTGGATGTCGCCTGGGTGTCTGGGTGTCGTCCTCATGCCTCCCCGGGCTGCCCTGCAGGGGAGGGGGCAGGTGAGCGCTGGATTCCAGGCTGTCTGCTTCTTGCAGGGGCCCCTGTTTTCGGCTCTGTGTTGGCCAGTGCAGGGGGCCTGGTGGGTGGGAACCCTTCACGGTGCGGGAAGTGCCAGTCGCTCTCCTTCCTGCAAGCATGAAACTTGCCCTTCAGATCAGCCTGAGGTCTTTGGTGGGATTTTTCTGTTCACGTCTGTGTGCTGTCAGATCCAGCCGGGGAAGCTGTGTCCTCAAGTAAACAGACACAGGGCAGTCTCCTTGGGCAGACGGAGCAGATTCTTCTGGGTCTTTCGGCCTGCGGCAAGTGAGACTTGTGGGAAGTTAGACTGTTGAAGGTGTTACTCTTAGTTTTGGTGCAGGGTATGGATGGAGAGGTTACACAATGTGGCAGCAGTGACAAATGGCCTTAGAAATGTGGTTGCCAGTGGGTGGCCTGGGCGGAAGGCAGACGAGGTGTCTTTCCAGTCCGATCCCTTGCACTAGGATGTGTGAATATTCTTCACATGCTCGCACGTGTGTTGCACTAACGCATGCACACGGGGAGCCCGCTCAGGAGCAGATGGGCCCGTCGGATTCGGGCTGCGTGTGAGACTCGTGTGCTGCCGTCTGTAGGTTCGCTGCACTCTACACGTTGTACGACGCGCAGTGTCTTGTCCTGAAAACAGCCCCCACCCCCGCCCCACAAGACTTCCTGCTCTTCGTCCCCAGTCTGAAAACAGAAAACCAGACCACCAGAACGGAAGCACTGAAGAAGCGGGTTCCTACCGGCGACAAGGGTGTGTCTCCACTGAGTCACCCTGGCGGCCCCTCTGAGGCCCCCACATGTCGCGTGCACCGCACACGTCTGCTCACCGCACGCACGCTGGGCAGCAGTGTGGCTTCTCTTTTCTGTCTTCTAGAGCTGGCCCTTCGGTCCTCACTGTGGTTGACCCTGGGGGAGGGACGAGCTGCTGACAGGGCCTTATTGAAGAGGACACGTGGGCAGAGAGCACGGAGGAAGTGCGGCGAACGGGGGACCCCGTATCGCGGGCTCTGGAGGGGAGCACGGCGGGCGTGGCTCGGACGTGGCAGAGGGGCTGTTGTGGCTGGAGCAGCACGGGTGCCCGAGGGGGACAGAGGGAGAGGACTGGAAGGAAGGAGGCGGAGCTGGGGACCGGGTCCCGTAGGCCCTGGCACTCTGGGAGGGGGGAAGCCCTGGGAGATTTCAGGCCGAGGAGTGACGTTGGTGGGGTCGGCCAGAAGGGGGAAGCTGGAGTTTTGATGGACTGTGTAGGAGGTTACAGCAGTTTGGACAGGGGTTATAGCAAAGGGTGTGGTGACAGAGAAGCGGTGGGAGGCGGAGATTTTGCAGGTGGTACTGACGGGTTTCCTGACAGTCGGGGGGTGAGGGAGAGGGAAGGGGACGGGGTTCGGTCCTCGCAGTTGGAAGTTGCGTTGCAAATGGAGTTGCTGTTTTCAGTGATGGGGGGAACCTGGAGGAAGACAGGGAGTTGGGCTTGGCTGTGGCCCTGGGTGGGGGGGTGCCTCCTGGCATCCAAGTGCAGAGGCTGAGTGGGCAGCCTGAGCTGTGCGTTCGGGCCGAGAGCAGTCCCTGGGGCTGGGCCCGTCGGGGGCCGCCGTGCATCGGGCACATCGGAGAGAGCATTTAGGCGGTGGGGGCGGCAGAGTCTGAGGGACAGACGCCAGGGGGCCTGCCAGGGAGGCTGCCAGTGAGCTGCCGGGGACGTGGGGCAGGAACTGAGAGAGCAGCGTGTCCTCGAAGGCCAGGGAAGCCCGGGCGGGAAGAGGGACGTGGCCAGGCGTGTCGGGTGGGAGCACCGACTACCACTAACGTGAAGAAGTGACCGGCGGGTCTGGCAGCACAGAGAGCGGTCTTCCATGAGGACAATGCAGGCTCTGGTGAAAGCGTGCTTGGCTTGGAGGGAATGTGAGAGCACAGGAGTGGGGGAATGTAGGTCTGCAGTTTCCGTACAGGGATCAGAGCAGTGGCTTGTGGCTGCTCTGGCCTGTGGGGCCGAGGGAGAGCATGGTAGGAAGTGGGATGTGGCACAGACGGTCTGTGCGCTGAAGGGACTGCTCCAGGACGGAGAGGAAGGCTGGCGACCCAGGGCGAAGGGAGAGGAGGAGGAAGAAGACAGAGCAAAGAAAACCCGGGGTGCTGTCCCCGAGTAGGGCAGCCAGGGCACCGGGAAGCGTGGGCCTTGGTGAGGGGAGGGAAGGCAGGATGTGTGAGGAAGCTGCAGGTAGGCCGGTGGACTCGGTGGAAACATGGAAGTTTCTATTTTAATTTCCGTAGGGAACTAAGAAGCACCATCCCTGCTAAGGGTAGCCGGTAAGCAAAAGGCTGCTCTTGCTCCTCTGGTCGCGTTTACGTTGGTGACGCTCTTACTGGGGCCTTGCGGTGGTGGTGGCATGTGCTCCGAGGGAGGGCTTTGCCTTTCCCTGGACTAGTGACAGGAGGCCAGGTCACAGACCTCAGAGGGCCATCACGCTGTGTCTGCAGGGGGCGTGGCACCTACCTGGACGGAGGGGGCCCAGTGAGCGGCGGTGTTTGCAGACGGTCCAGCAGAAGTGGGGGGCGCAGACTTGCCCCACAGACGTTTCCCTGGTTCTTCTAGAAGTTTGTAAGGACGAGGCGAGCTGGCGCTGACCTACTTTCAGGAACTCACCAAGGTGATGCCCGCCGGGCACTGAAGGGGCGCCCTGTGCACATTTCCTCTTCCCAGCCGGTGTTAGGTCATGCGGCACTGTCTGTGCCTGTCTGACACTTGACCCCAGCGCCTTCAAAGCAGAGCGTTTTCTCCCGTGGGAACCTCACCTCCTGGCGAAGAACAAGCCCCCGACGGCGGCCTCATTGCCGTCACACAGCTCAGCTGACTGTCCCCGGCACCCCGGGGGCAGGCCGTCCTGTGGTTGGGGCTCGGAAGGAACGGCCCGGGTTCTGGGAGGCTTTTCTGGGACACTGCTGGCAGCTTACAGGGGACCAGGCATTCAGGTTTGAATTCTAGGCCGTGGGCTGGTGGGTCGACTTTAAAAGCAGTCGACTTCAGAGGTGCCTGGGTGGCTCAGTCAGTTAAGTGGCCGAGCGGCGACTTCAGCTCAGGTCATGATCTCATGGTTTGTGGGTTCGAGCCCTGCGTTGGGCTCTGAGCTGACAGCTTGGAGCCTGGAGCCTGCTTCAGACTCTGTGTCTCTCTCTCTCTCTCTGCCCCTCCCCTGCTCATGCTCTGTTTCTCTCTGTCTCACTAATAAGTAAACAAAAAAAATAAAAATAAAAGCAATCGACTTCAGATATCTATATTAATGAAGGAGGTGAACCCATCTCTTCTTTATGCATGTGAAAAAAAAAGTGTTCGAGCATCCAGGTAATTACCCTGATTTTTAAGAAACCCTCACAGAGCAGGCTTAGGGTGGGAGCACAGGCCCACGTCCTGGTCCCACAGAGTTGACCTCAGCACACATGCCACGGGCGCACCTGAAGGAGGACGGGCCATCCTCTGGCAGCTCCGCATTGTGAGGGCCCCGCCGCGCGATTCCATACCTCGCATCGCAGCGGAGCCTCCTTACAGAGAGCGTGACCTGCCCTTGGCCCCTGCTGCCCTGCCAGGGTTTCTGACGGGTCAGGCCCCTGCTCTGGGGACAGCTGGTGGCTCCGTGGCCCAAGCGTGGGTAGGCCCGAAGTGGCCGTCCTGTCCTGAGGTATCCTGGGAGGCAGCAGAGGGGTGTGTGTGTGTCCTGAGGGCCCCCGCCCTCCCCCCAGTCTCTGTCTTGAGCTCTGCCAGCTCTGTGGAGTGGCCCAAGACCAGGGCCTGCCCCCCTCACTTCCTGGCCAGTGTTACGTGACATTCCTTTAGAAGGCTCCAAGCCAATGTACCTTTTGTTGTAAACTCCATTTTTAAAGCTGCCTAAAGCCTTCTATGGACCAGATGAAAGCCTTAAATCTTAGTCTCTCGAAAGTTCTCCATTCCTGGCCGTGGTTTTCCACACGGTGACTGTGCGGCAGCTGAGTTTTGCAGATGAGGAAGCCGGGGCCCGAGAGAGTAAGCCTGTCCCACACAGCTGGTCCGGGCGGGGCAGGCGCCGGGCCGGGTCTCCGGGCTCTTTCCCTTGCCCTGGCACCCTTCCGAGTGCAGCTCACCTCCCTCCCGATTTCACATGACCTCTGTTAGTCACTCGTGGCGCTGGTTTAAAGCCCTGTCCCCTCCGCCAGCCTATCCCATGGCGCCTTAGGCTCCCGTGCCGACTTAGAGCCTTGCTTCTGGCTGGGTGCCTCTGGCTGGCCGGCCCACAGTTCTTGTTCCCAGACCCTGTGCAACTACCTGGGAAAACCAAGGGCTAACATCTGGCACTTTCTAGCCTTTTTTTTTTTTTCCTCTTTTTCTTTTTTCTTTTTTTTTTTTTTTTTTGGTGCAGGCCTCATATCTTTATCCACAGCTTTGTGGGTTTGTTAGAATAGGAAGTGAAGTACTTCCTATATAAGCTTTTGCCATGCTGTGTCAAACTCCTGTGTCCCCCGGCCTTCAGACCAGGGTGCAGATTTATTGTGCCGAATCAGATTCCGCTCCCCGGGTGTCGGCCGCAGACGGGCGTGGGCAGCGGTGGTTACACAAGCCCTTTTCCTGAAGCCGTCCATGTTGGAAACCTTGCCTCTGTCCGCGCCCTCCTTTCCCCTCCCTCCTCCCCTCCCCCTTCTTCAGTTTAGGAGACCGGTCCAGATTTTTGAAGGTTAGCGAGCTGGATATACGAGCTGAGAAACTATCTGGTAATGATAAGGGGCAGAAGTGAGCCAAACGATTTCCGGAATATTCTGCAAGGGGACTTGGATGCAGGCCAGAAGTAGGAAAAAAAACTTTTTTGATGTTCAGGTTGGAAAGACTTCCCCTCGTCCCCCCAATTTTGGATTTGCTGCTCACTCCAGATTCAGAGAAACATTCCTTGAGCCAGTTACTGTGCGCTGTGAATTTAGAACGAGCTTTGTTGTTCTTTTTTATTAACGAAACCAAATTATAGAGTCACACATGCTTATTAGTTTTATTACTGATTCTATCCTACCTCTATACTGCTTTTTATACCAATAATTAATTGTAGGCCAGTAATAAAAAGTTTAGTGGCTCCATGACCATTACCGTAACCCTGACTCATGGAGGGTGAGGGAAAGAAGGTATATTTCAAGAGTGTGGCTAAGTGGCAGTACATGTGAGGAGAGGTGCGGGTTCATGGAGCTGCTTTGTGTTGAGGGAAGGAACTCAGTTTTCTAAGTTTTTTTTAATGTTTATTTTTGAGAGAGAGAGAGAGAGAGAGAGAGAGAGAGAGAGAATGTGAGAGGGGACGGGCAGAGAGAGACGGAGACACAGAATCCAAAGCAGGCTCCAGGCTCTGAGCTGTCAGCACGGAGCCTGACATGGGGCTCAAACCCACGAATTATGACATCATGACCTGAGCCAGTCAGACACTTAACTGACTGAGCCACCCAGGCGCCCCAGATTTTTTGTTTTCTTTAAGATGTTGGGCATATCTTACATTTTATTTATTTATTAAACCGTTTTTAAATGTTTGTTTATTTTTGAAGGAGAGAGAGACAGAGGGCAAGTGGGCGAGGTGCAGAGAGAGACAGAGACGCAGAATCCGAAGCAGGCTCCAGGCTCTGAGCTGTCAGCACAGAGCCCGACGTGGGGCTGGAACCCACAGATCACGAGATCATGACCGGAGTGGAAGTCGGGCACTCAACTGACTGAGCCGCCCAGGCGCCCCATATCCTACATTTTATGCCTGAATTTTATGTACTTGATTTTAGGTGTTAGTTGTTTTAAAAATGGAAAGAACCCCACATTTGCAGTTTTGCGGGTATTCAGTGAAGACAGATAAGAAAACATGAGAGGTGTCCCGATAAGATTCTGAGTTCAAATAGTTTAAGTGTACCGTCCAGCCGTCCCTCTGTGGCTTTTCCTTTTGAATTTTCTTTCTTTGGGACAGACCTCATTCAGTGGAGGTGGTTCCGAACTCCAGGAGATTGTGTTGGGCCAGCTGGGTTCGCTTCTGCGTCGCTGCCCCTCGGTTGGTTTCTTCTTGACCAGGACAGCTCCGCACGTGGCGCCCGCTGGAGCAGTATTGGGAGAGTCAAAATGCCTTCCTGCCTCTGGCTTGGGTGACAGCACGCTACTTGTGTGCCTCCTTCTCACTGGTAATCTGCCAGCACCTTTCAGGATATTATGAAACTCAAACCAAATGAGGTTAAAATGGAGCCTCTGTCCCCCGAGCAGACGCACCGCCTGCCTGTGGTCGTCCAGGGCACCCTTGGCAGAGGCGGTGGACTGTTTTAAGCGTTCTTTAAGGGAAGGACTTGGCCTCTGTGCTCAGTTTTTATAGTGAGATTAATTGTCCGGGTACAGGGTATGTTTCAGGAGCAGGATTCCCTTTAAAATCAGAGCTGTCTTAAAGTCATTTGCCTTGTGTGTCCCTTCTGCCCCCTCCCCCGTTCCCCGCTGGGTCTGAGGGAGTGATTGTCGGATGTTTCCGAGTTCCTGGTGACACTGTCGGACTCCTGGACTCTCAGTTGGGGTTTCAAAGGGCAGCTCTCCGCTGAGCGAGGACAGTGGTTGTGAGATGAGTCTCTCTCAGTGGAGTCCTCACCCAGCTTGGATGCGCAGTGGGGTGGGGGCAGCCATGGGGAGGGGGCTCAGGGACCGATGCTCTTTCCTTAGGAACCACGGGTTGCATGCAGAAGGCACCTTTGGGGTTTGGCAGTTCCGACAGTGCGAAAGAGCAGCGGAAGCGGACGTGGGGGGTGGGGAGGAGCAGAAGTGTGACCTGGGGGGAGAGCTCAAGGTGGGAAGTGCACGGTCTGTGGGGCCCGGAGCCACGCAGCAGCCTGGGTCTTCACAGGTGCGCCGCGTTTCCTCAGGGGGCGGTGGGGGGGGGTGGCTTTCCTCAGTCTGGGGGCCCACGCAATATGGAATCTGCCGTTTTGGTGGCGTTGATTGTGACAGGACTTAAACGAAAGTTTTGAGGAATATTTGGTCAGTTTCAGTGTTGTAATTGAAACTCTTTTCTGCAAAGTGAAAAACACTTGTAAGAATGGACATGAAATGGAGCAGTTCACTGGAGTGGGGAAGTGCTTACTTGCCCTTGGAGCTCAGGGGGACCCGGCACATGTCACGGGTGTGCGGCCGTGGACAGGGCACTTGGTCTTCTGAGCCTGGGAGTCTGTGGCTCAGGACCATGGGAGGATGGTGGCTTTGCTGGGAGAGGCGTGCAGAGCACCATCCTGGTCCCCCATGGCTCTCTTCCCGGTGGCGCTGGGCCTGCTGGTCATGGTTCTGGGAGGGAGGCTGCGACCACTCTGTGGAACGGAGTACCTAGCAAGAGCCAGCGTTGCGTGGGGGGCACGGCCAGTCCTGGCGTCACAGCTGTGGATCCAGAGGACTTCCTGTGCCTATGTCGTATCTAGAATTGTCAGGTTTGCACAGAGATGAATTTGGATTTTTGGAGAGTGGCGGAGCAGAGGCCAGCTAACTACATTTCACGTTCTGGAAAGTGAGGTAGAAGGGCAAGGGTCTTGCTCGCTTTTGCAAATTTTTCAAAGCCAAGGTTCTCTCACAGAAGACGTTGGTGCAGAAGAGCAGTCCTTGCTGGGAATCAGCGGCCTCCTCCGAGGCCGAATGTCGCAAGGCTGGGACTGTGGGCAGGGCTGCCGGTGCTGTTTCCCGTTGACCAACTGCTTCCTTGGGCCTTTGTGGTTCTCCCTGGTTCACCTCCCGGTGTCCCGTCCTTCCCCTGGGGTGGAGGTGGGGGTGGAGTCTAGGGGAGATGCCCCGGTGACCTGGGAGATGCAGATTGGAGTGTTAGAGACTTGAGGAAATGCCCACAGGCTTTCAGACCCGTCTTGGTGCAGGAGACGGTTATAGCACGTGTATTTAAAATGAAATGTGTGTGCGCGCGCACGCGTGTATAGAGTGCATTTGCTCACAGCTTGCAAATAGTTTCTTCCAGATGTTTGGTAGTGTAGATTAGAAGCATGCTGTGACCATTCCTTAATTTTTGAGTGATGTGACCAAGGAGTCTTCACCTGGGTGTCTCAGGTTGGGTTTGTGAGTGGCATTAAAGGTGCCAGCCTGGAGGGCAGACCCCAGAAAGGACTCTGGCAACCTCCAAAAAGAAGCCAGCACCCAAGGACTGTCGTAGGGTCCTCACCGCTCCTCACTCCCATAGCCACTTACCATTTTGATACATCTTGACAAAGCAAATAAGAAATGCAAATAGAGAAAAGAAATAACATTGGACAGAGCAACATTTTTCTTTATAGGGACACTGATTTTCAGATAATTGAGACAATATTCCCCATTTTACTTTTTTTTCCCCATCTCTCTTCTGCTCCATGAACACACACTTTTTACAGCTACTTTATTTAACTATCACCTCTGCGAAACCAGCAGCGGATTTCAGTTTTTAAGAAAAGCATCGCATTTTAGGTGCTGTGGGGATTGCTTTAGGGTTGATTCCTACCAGTCAATTCACTCTAAAGTAATATCTTTATGTACCTCTCTCGTAAACTTAGGATTGTGAAACACTTCCATGATTCCACTACTAAAGTTTTAGGTTTGATGTCTTCGTATCCTAGAAAAACATAGTCGTGGCTCTTGAATAAGAGATTAGCATTTTTAAAAAATTAACTGTAATTAATAGAAAACTTTTTACCATACTCTGCAAGTGAAAACACTAGCTTAAAATTTTAAGGAACTATCTGTAGTGTCTTTGAGTGGTCTTCCTTTGTTTCAAGTGCGAAATCAAAACACTACATTGTTTAATCCGCAAAGCCCCCCGTGTAGCCAGCCTTCCCAATGTCCTTGACCTCTCCTGCAGCTTGCTCCCCTCACCCGTCTCGCTGCAGTCACATTGCCCCTTTTTCTTTTCTGTCGCGGTGCTAAGTTCATTCCCTGCTCTGGGCCTAGCAATGGTTAGTCCGTCTGCTGGAAGATGCTTTCCACAGTATCTTCCCCTGAGTTGCTCCGTTTTGTTGTTCGGGTCCCAGCACAAATAGCATCTCAGAAGACGGAACGGTCTCAAGTAGGTCCGCGGTCATTTCCTGTCCCATGCTGTTTTGTCAGAGTATTTGGCCTGCCAGTGTGTGACTTGGCTTACCTTTTCATTTTATTTTTGTTTACTGTGTATTTATTTACCCATTTATGTTCTGTCCTCCCCTGAAGGGCAGGGGGCTTTTGGGCTGCTCTGAACATTGCTGTACCCGTCAGTGCCTCTGCATTGAGTGCTTAAGAAATATTTCTGAAGCACACGAATCAAGGGTAGTGAAGGTCAAAGGAAACAGGCCTTTATTGATGACTTTCTCATGCCTGGTCATTCTTGGGTTATTTTCTCTTGTCTTTAGCCCTCATGACTTTACGAGATAACTCTAAGGGGTTACTGATAAAGACACCAAGTTCAAAACTGGTGGATGCCAGAGGGAAGGGGCGGGGGTCTGGGGGCATAGATAACATGGATGGAGGAGAGAGGGAGGTACAAGGTTCCAGTGACGGAATGAACAGCTCACGGGAATGAAAGCCCCAGCTGGGAATAAAGTCCATGCTGCTGTAACAGGCTGTATGGGGGTAGATGGTACCTACACTTGCGCTGAGCACATCCCAAGGAAGGGAGATATAGTGATCACTGTGTTGTGGACTTGAAACTAATGTAACGTTGTGTGTCAACCAAACTGCAAAAAATAAAAGTAAAAAATAGAAGCCAAGAAGGTTAGTTCAGTGGTAACCGCTTCTGAGCCTGGTCTTTTAACCTCCAGGCAGGCCTGTTTTTCAGGTTTCCAGCAGCTCCGGCCCCTCAGAACCTCGAGGGGAGCGCTCTACCGCTGCCCGGTGCTTCCTGTGGTTCCCTTTGCTTGGCACGTAAATTTGATCATTCCCCACATCCAGGTTCAGGAGGATGCTTGGCTCCTTGCCTGCCAACACCTCACTAGCGGGGCTCCTCGGTTACTGGACAGGGTTGGGGGGGACGGGGCACATGTCTAGGCAGGGAGGGGCGTGTGCCTGCTGTTCTCTGGTCTGTCCTGAGGCCCAGGGGAAGGTGGGCTCTGGGAAGGGCTCTGCTCCTTCTGAAAACTAGTGCCTTCTCTCAAGATGCTGCTTTGGGGAGATCAACCCTGGCGATCCCCGCCCCTCAGCTCCTGAGTGGGCCGGACGAAGCCTTCCCTTTCGAGACTGTTGAATTCATACAGTATCGTTGCATTTTGCAAGGAACTTTTTAGTTGCTTTCCTCATTTCCTGTCTTTAGCCTTGCTGAGGAAATGACCCCTATTTTACAAAATGACAAAACATTCTCAAAACATTCTCCCCAGGAAGAGTGGAGAATTGAGAGTAATTGTTTTGACAGAACCAACAGGCCATTATTTTGTCCCAAGGATGCAGATTGACTCCTTAACAATTACTCAGTATTTACTTTGCCAGAGGTCCAAACAGAGTGTTTTATTGCCTGTAAAATGCTTGCATCGTGGATTCGGCTTAAGTATATTGTGTTTGATTTCGAATCTGATAGTTGATTCATTGCATCACTTTGTCTTGTCCCTTTGGATGTGAACTGGAGCCGTAAAAGGTAAAACCAGACAGAGACTGTCTTTCGTGCCATGACGAGTTTTTATACAGAATCACCAAAGTTTAAAACAATCCTTTGGCTTTTCAGCATTCCAGCATGACTGGGAAGGGTATGATCTATTCAACGTGATTCTTGGACGGTTACTTGTGGGAGCTGATATTCCTAATGGTAGAATGTTAAGTATTTTGATGATGGTCAGTCTTGTGGCGGCTTCCGGGCAGGCGGAACCAGAGCGAGGTGGTATTTAGTGGTTTCTGCCCTGGCTTCTGTTCAACTTAACATAGTTTGACTTCAAGTATTTTTGGTTAATGGAAGTGTGTCTTCTAGGTTGTGGCAGTCTGAGGTAAATATGTCTTGTGTGTGAGACTATGGAGAAGTTTAATTATTGGCAGATCAGTGACAGTGACAAATTGTTTTTTTCCTTTCTAGTTATACATGGGAAGCTGTTGATACCAAAAATAACATGCTGTATAAGATCAGCGTCTGTGGGAGTCTGGACATTGCCCAGTGTGGGCGATCAAGTGCTGTTTGTATGTACGACCCGAAGACAAGCAGCTACCGCTCTGTGGGTAAGTAGAAAGCTCTCCCTACCTTACTGGACATAGAGGATCCCAATTTTGCAAAAATGACTGTGTGTATATATATATATATATATATATATATATATATATATATAGTTGTCTACACACATGCTTATATGAGCTTATATACATTTTATATTTTATAAAAAAGCGGTAACAAGTTAGATGTCCAACATGAGAGCAAATTAGGTTACTTCCATCTGGTGGATGCTATCGGCCAGTCATGAACAATTGTGCACATTCATATTTATTGATACAGAGGATGTTTCTTAGAGGACTCTGCCTATGTTTTTGTTAAGCCCCGTCTTTACTTTTCTCCCTCCTTCACGCTTATTTCTTCTAGCTTCCCCCTTCTTCCATGGCTCTGTGATTTTCAGGTTGTCTGTGTTCACATGGGGTCAGAGATGGTCAACGGTTTTCAGCTTACGTTAAAAATTAAATAGTCCTGAGGATCACAAATACCAGAGGGAAAAAGTGCAAACTTTTCTTCCCTAGGGCTCATTGCATTTCCCCAAACGCCCTTCCTTTTGGGTTAGGGTCCCTTTCTTACTGGCGAGGCTGGCGGGCCCCGGTTGGCCGAGAACAGCAGCCTTGCCAAGTTCCATGGAACAGCACAGGGGGACAGGCTGACAGGGAGAGGCGCAGGGCAGGCCTAAACATGTCAGCTGCTTCCCTGGGTTGGGCCGCACTGGCGTCCGTGGTGACCCTTGACCAACACGGTTTGAGCAGTGCGGTGTGGCCATGAAGGACGGTCATGAGGTGAAGGCTTGCGTGTGAGTGGGGACAGTGTGGTGGCTGGGTGAGGGCACTCTGGTCTGTACAGTTGGGAGGGTCAGCTTGCTGTGCGACTCTGTCATTTGTAGTGAAAATGCCTAAACACCGTTAAAAGGGCTTTTTAGAAAGTAATGCTTAGAGTCGTAGGAGTAAGGTCTGTGAGGTTTGCTGGTGGAGGCAACTTCGGTCGGTTTCTTTCTCTCCCCACAAGGACGCTGTCTAGTTGAAAACACTGGTAAGAGGGAGTTGAGGCCCAGGGCAGAGATCTGAGAAAGCACCATGTTGTTCTGAACTCTTGGGTTGGACAAATTTTATTTTCTGATATATTTAAAAACTTGGAAATGATATGGCCAACTTCCTGCTGTTCTATTTTGATGATTCACAAAGGGAGGGAGGCCATTGGTGGACCTGTTGGTCAGTGTTACTCAGGTTTCCAGAAAGAGGAAAGGTCGTTTTCCTCTTGATTTCACTATAACGTTCGACTACAGTGTTTCTGACTGATGAAGTACAGTGTAACCGATGGGTATCAGATACAGACAAGAAAGCCACTAGAGGTATGATTTGTGAAATTAGGTTGGCTGGTCAAAATTTGACAAGGACCTAGTTGAATTGGCTTTGAAAATCAGGTGGGAGAGTTGGTATTTTCTGAGAAGTAGGTAGTGCATCCATTATAGTAATGGGGGAGCCGATCTGATAAAATGCATTTTTAGAAAGCTGGGCCCAAGGGGATAGGAGAGGTTGGTTAAAGGTGAGAGGTCAAACGTAAGTAGATGAGTTCAAAGCCAAGTTACAGGTTGACTAAGATGTAAACTAGCAGTTTGCAGTCACATTTTACCCCTAGACACACATGACAGATACTTTCCCCAGAGCTTCACAGCCCCGAGGGAGAGGATGGACGCCGGCTGACGCAGACTTTCAGCATCGCCCTGTCCTTCTCCTCAAGAAAGCAAACTAGTATAAGTGGATGCAAATGACCTAACCTTAGCACAGAGATAATCTTCAACTAGATCTACTTCTGCTAATTTGTGTTATGTAATAGAAATAACTGTGTTATTATAAACTTGGTTTTGGGGCACCTCGGTGGCTCAGTCAGTGGAGCGTCCTGACTTCAGCTCAGGTCATGATCTCACAGTTTGTGGGTTCAAGCCCCACATTGGGCTCTGTGCTGACAGTGCAGAGCCTGGAGCTGGCTTCGGATACTTTGTCTCCTTCTCTGTCTGCCTCTCCCCCACTCATTCTCTGTCTCTCTCAAAAGTAAATAAACGTAAAAAAAATTTTGGCTTCATAACTAAATAATGACTAAATTTGTTGTGCACTTATGTGCAGGCATTATTTTTTTTAATGTTTATTTTGGGCGGGGGGAGATAGAGAGAATGAGTAAGGGAGGGATAGAGAGAGAGAGAGAGAGACAGAATCTGATGCAGGCCTCAGGCTCTGAGCTGTCAGCATAGAACCTGCTGCGGGGCTTGAACCCACGGACCGTGAGATCATGACCTGGGCTGAAGTGGATGCTCAACTGACTGAGCCACCCAGGCACCCTGGCTTTATGTTTTTAAGTAGATTATCTTATTTAGTTTACTTAACAACTTTTTTAAGTCAGTGACTCGATTTCCCTTATGTTATAAGTGAAGACACTGAACCACAAGACGGACACAGGAGCTTGTCAGAGAGGCTGCAGGATTATGGACGGGAGCTGACAGGCGAGCCCCAGGGCCTGTGTCCTTATTCGGGGCCATGTTGCTTTGTGACTTATAGGGTCACACGGGACAGTTCTAGAGCTACTATGGGGAACCATGGTGGAAAATCCGAACTCCCAGCTCTGGGAGGGCAGCTGAGAAACTAACTTCCTATGCGCTTGCTAGAGAGGATAAAAGAGGATAAAAAAAATGTGAATTTTTGAAAACATCTACAAAAACTAGAGCTCCCAATAGATAAGAGGAACAGAAAAGCTAGGATAGCAATAGGTCAAAATGTATGTGAGAACTGAATGTATAACCAAAAGTTTGGGTGTTAAATTTAATGATTTGTCTGTTAGGAAACAACTTTAGACCTCTCCTTCATGCCCTGTAACAGACATTACAGATCAGGTAAAATTAAAATGACAGTAGGATATCAGGAAGAAATGGAGCAAAATAAATATATAATCTAGAGGTAGTGATTCTCTTAATAAATGATTAGAAAAACAAACACCCTGGGGCACCTGGGTGGCTTTGTCACTTAAGTGTCTGGCTCTTGGTATTGGCTCAGGTCATGATTTCACAGTTTGTGAGGTCGAGCCCTATGTCAGGCTGCGCTGACAGTGCAGAGCCAGCTTGGGATTCTCTCTCTGTCCCCTCCCCCCCGAATAAGTAAATAAACTAAAAGAAAAAAAAAAGGAAGGACAAACAACCCACAGAAAAATGGCCACATCTGAAGACCGACTGAAGATTTCTTCAAACTGAAGTTTACAAAAGAAGTAATCCAAGATGGTCAATGTAACTTCATTAGTAAGCCAGGTGTAAATGCAATCGAAGCAACAATGAAATTTCACCTTTCTTCTGTCACATTGACAGAAGCTTAAATAGTCGAATCATAGAGCCTTGGCAAGGAGTCTTAACTGGCACATTCTTGTATTGCAATGGGAAGTTGGTTGTTTTGGAACCCTTTTGGGAAGGTAATCATTGATACGAGCTTTATAGTGCCCGCAAAGGCTGCCTTTGTACTTAGAAATGAATATTAAGACCTCAGCTTTGGTTTAAACAATATTACCTTAGTTTTGATTTATAAATTTTTAAAAAATATCTTTTATTTATTTTTGAGAGACAGACAGAGACAGCACAAGCAGGGGAGGGTCAGAAAGAGAGAGAGACACAGAATCTGAAGCAGCTCCAGGCTCTGAGCTAGCCATCAGCACAGAGCCCGACGCGGGGCTCGAACCCACGAACTGTGAGATCATGACCTGAGCCGAAGCCGGTCACTCAACCGACTGAGCCACCCAGGCGCCCCACCTTAGTTTTGATTTAAACAACCACATATTCTTTCTTAGGCAAATGGTACTGCTACATATATGAATCTAGCAGAGTTTAGCTCTCGTTTTTATGGCACCTGTAAATAGCACTTGGTTCTGTTTACAACTTAGCTGACCCACCTTCACCACAATTTAAAATGATTTATAAATGGTACCTCTTCAATTTCCTTTTGAAGTATTTCATATGTCTAATCTGAAAATTAGAACTTAAGCACTAATGATAATTATAAATTTAATAGTTTATACTTCTAATAAGCCTGAAATTCTCTTCGATGTTCCAATACTGTGTCCAGCAGTTGCTCAGTTATAACCTGTGGATTGGAGTTGTAGCATTGAACATTGCAAGTATGTTGAAATCCTGTGTTCACATTCCTCCTGATATCCCAGATGTTAATTCTTTGGCCTTAATTGAGTTAATCTTTTTGAAGGCTAAAAACTATATGTCTACTGCAGGAAACCTGTTAGGAGCCCATGTAACTGAGGTAACATATCCACCCGGGAAGAGTGTTAATTGCAGTTACTTACCATCAAAGCGTGGGATTCTGACTGGCTTCTTGCTGGTGACCTGGGTAGGACACAGTGAATCCGATTGTAGTTGCTGCATCAAGTGACTTAATTTATTCTCAGGAGGCCGGCCCCTGACTTCACATGCTGGTCCTGTGGTTTGATTCTTGCGTGCGCTCAGGGAAATCTATGGTGGCCATCTAGGTTGATCGCTGCATTGAATTTTGCATCTCTGATTTCCTAAGATGTGAGAATCTCTTTTCCTCTTAAGGCCTGTATTCTTTCCTTTTTTAAAAACCATACAATACTATTGGATATTTAAGATGATATCTGGTTGAGTTTCAGAAAGAACTCCCGTTTCTGTCTTATGTTCTCTCCTAAGAGTCTGGCAGTAATATCTGCTAGATTTTGAAACCCAGATTCCCATAACCTACTTTTGTAAATTTTAACCAGTAGAGGAATTAGTACTGTATACAGATTTTTTTTTGTACAGGATTTTTTTTTTTTTTTGGTAGCATTGTTAACTGTAGCCAATGTGCTGGCCCACCCTGACTGTATGGGGCTAGTTGAACAAGTTGTATATTTTATTCTGATTTACTTGGTTAAGTCACATCTGAAAAGATATATGTATAAATTATATCTTCAAACAGCCAACACTTAATATTCATTTATTTATTTATAACAAATACTTGAATGAATCGGTCACTAAAACAGACAAAAATCCCTTTTCTTGTGGAGCTTACATACTGGTCGTTGAGAGGGAGATAGACAAACACAAACACTGGCCAGATAGCGTGTTTGAATATGATAGATGTGAAAAAGGGGAAGACGGATGGTCAGGGGTGCTGGACCTCTCTTGGGAGTGTGTGTGTTCAAGAATATTAAACGGGGTTAAGTGTCGCTGAGAAAGTGACATTTAAGCAAAGACTTGGCACTGAGGGAGGGAGTCAGGTGGCTCTGGAGGAGCAGCCAGTGCAGGGGACAGAGGGGGAGTATCCGAGAGGGGAGGGTCACTGGTGGTAGCAAGAATAGAAATCTCTTTTGAAGAGTGTTAATACAAAGAGGGGCAGAAAAATGAGGCAGCGGCTGGAGGGAAATACTGGGCAGCGAGGAGGATTCTTGCTTCGTTTGGTGAAACAACACGTGAATAGTACACATTGGAGGACACGACACAATCAAGAAGGGAAAGTGGGTAGCGGGGGAAGCCTCGCTGGAGCACATCAGTGACTAGCATGGGGACGGCTGTCTGCCTGGCTGACAGGGTCTGATCGAGGTGCTGGGGAGGCCCGGTGGTTGAGCGGTGGGCCCCGAGGCCGCCCACGAAGTCGGGACCGCCAGGGCTTGCAGCCTCAGCGAGGCCGAGTTGCGAGCTCGGCTGGGCTCGACCGGGGTCGCCGATGGTTGCAGGCGAGACCTGGTAGGCCCGGAGCGCGGCCTGGTCTGGCGGACTCTGGTGAGCGCGGCCTGGCGCGCAGGGTCTGCAGGACCCGGCGCGGCCTGGCCTGTAGAGCGTGGCCGGGTCTGGCGGGTGC
>NC_043706.1:137891838-137918308 GCF_006229205.1 Suricata suricatta
TGGCGTGCTGGCCGCGGCCCCGCAGTCCTCGCCCGGCTCTCGTCCGGGGAGGACGGCCAGGCTGGCCGGTTGCCGCGGTTGTCTGCCGCGGTTCGCTGCGGCCTCTCCCCGAATGCCCCGGTTGGCAACCGGTCCCGGCCACCGGGTGGAGTGGGCAGAGGAAGAAGGCGAGGTGGACAGGCGGGTGCGATGCTGATGGGGGCCTGGCGCTTAGGGATGACGGTGCCCAGTGCCGCGGCGGCAGCGGTTGGCTGGATCCCTCCCAGCCCGAAGCCAGGGCCCTCCGCGGTTTCTTTTCAGGGCGGACCCAGCTGTTATGAGGAACCCCCAGGAGCTCTGGGCACAGGGCCGGAAGGGGCCGCTGTGTGGGGGGTCAGGAGGCGCGGGGGAGGGTCTTTAAGGTGGGGGTGGGGTGGGGGCTGTGGCCTATGAGCGCCCCCTTCTGGCCACAGCGTGTGCCGCTTCCTGCGGTCCTTGGCCGCCCTGCTTGTCTCCTGGAGTGCAGCGCTGCAGGGGCGCGTTGAAGCCCCGCCCCGCCTCCTGGCCCTGGACACGCCTGCTGTGGGCGGGGCTCATGGGCGCTGTCCACGGGGCGCTGTCCACGGTCCCGGAGACTCCGTAAGGCTTCTGTGGTCTTTTGGTCGAGGGAAAGGATTTTCAGACAGATTCTGGGAGTTTTAGGAGAGAGAATGAATGAGGCGGACCTTTTCACGGAGGCAGGGAGGCAGTCTGGAGAAAGAACCAATGTACTGTGAGCCTGGTGCCGCGGGGGCAGCTCTGAAACCGCTTCTTCTCTCTCCATGGCCACTTAATTTTGATCCCTCCCCCTCTTCCTCCTTTCTTTTTTTTTCTTTTAAAGATCTCAGATATTTGTATCGAAATGGACCAGTTATAATCCTGAGTTCATGATACGTAGTCATAATTAATCCATGGGCTTGCCTTTTTCTGTTTTTTAATTAGTTGTTTTGGATCATGTCATGAGCCCCATCTCTAACGAAGTCTAGGAATCTGAGAATAACCACTACCTCTGTTTTCCTCACCTCCTTTTATCTTATAGAATTATTATATTATTATATAGTAATAATTAGTCTATATTTGACATTTTCTTCCCTTTGTCTCTTTGTCTTTGCCTCTCAAAGGTCTGTGTGTGTGTGCGTGTGCATGTGTGTGCGTGCGCGTGTGTGGGTGCACAATATTTTTAACTTTATAGGAAGTGTATATCATGCTATATGTAATTTTCTGGGACTTAGAGTGCTAACAGCAATACTACATTTCTAAAGACTGGCCGCATTGTTTGTTATCTTTCACTGTGTTGTGTTCCTACTAACACTTTTGTAATATTGTGTGACTCTTTCCAAGATAAGTTATCCATTGTTCTATTGATGGGCATTTGGGTTGTTTCCACAGTTTTGCTAGTGTGAAAAACAGATGTTCTTTCACGTGGTTCTTGTACGTATATGTGCATGGTTTTCTTTTGTGTATGTACCTAAGAGTTGGGTACGTAGATCACAGGATACACGGATGTTTGGACATGATGTGGTGCCGAAGCAGCGAAGGAGTTGCTAGGCTGTCTTATCCCCAACGTTTGGTGTTTAACTTATGTCATTGGAATGGTAGTAATCAGTATGCCATGTGGACTCAGTACACACTTCCTTGATCACCAGGGGTGTTGCATGTCTCTTCACGTATTTACTGACATGTTTTCTCCCCTTTGATCCTACCTGGTTCATTTTATATTGGGTTATCTATTGCATGTGACCTATTCTATCTCTCTAGAAGCTTTAGAATTTTTTCTTTACGTTTGATATTAAAATTCCCCATGACAAGACTAGGTGTGGGTCTTTCCTTATTGTCTTCTTTTTGTATGTTCTTTCAGCTGGAGGTTATTTTGTTTCATTTTCTAGGATTATAAAAAAAGGTTTTTTTTGATGTGTAAGTGTATATATTTTTGATGTCAGTTCTTTGCCAGTTCTGTGTATCTCCCAGTTTAGAACTTATTTCTGTTTTCCTTAAGCTATTTTTTTTGATGAATGTAAACATTTAAATTTAGTAAGTCAAATATATTGACATTTTAGAGTTAATGCTTTTGGGTCTTAAATATTTTTCTACATGGAGATCTAAAAGATAACTAGGTTTTCTACCAAGATTTCTAAAGTTTGGTGTTTGATGTTTATTTAATTTTTTGAGAGTTGATTTTCATATACGGTGGTAGGTAGGGATCCAATATTTATCTTTTTCCCTTTTTTTCCTGTTCCATTTGTTGAATAGTCTCTTCTTTGCCCTCTGATCTATAACTCTATTATATTTTAAGGTATGATTCACACATACCTGTCTGTGCTCTCTGTCGTAATTTTCTTGTACCAGTTATTAGCATTTCATATGGTATGGACATTTTATTCTGGATTACTATAGTAATATATAGTAATATAGTGATATTAATATAGTAAGACACCTCAGGCAGACTGAGGTGTAATCACCCCACTTGTTGGCCATTCTAAAGAATTTTGAGTTTTGAGGCTGGCATCTGTGTTGAGCATTGGGTTTTCTATGTAAATGATGAATCACTAAATCCACTCCTGAAACCAATGTTACACTACATGTTAACTGACTAGAATTTAAGTAAAAATTTGAAGGGAAAAATTTTTGATTTGATGTGTGATGGGAATTTATTGAAGAACTTGAGCTGTTGAGTTATATATTCTGATTCATGTTTTTGAAGATCCTATTAATCAAGGTGGATGGGGAGGGAGGATGGTGAGGGATGAGGGAGCAAGGGGGGGACTGACCCTCGGCTACTGCCAGAGTGTAGGTGAGGGACGATAGTGGTTTTAGTAGTAGCCACAGTACAGGCGGAGAGATGTGGATGGATTTGAGATGCAGGGAAAACCATTAGAGTTTTCTGACTTAATGTGGTCGATGAGAGAAAGATAGGACTCAGATGTAATGTGTTTGGGTCTTGAACAGCTGGGTGGATGGAGATGCCATTCCTCAGATGGAGAAGTCTGGGGAAGGGACAGCCTTTAAGTTTATGAGCTTTCAGATGAATTATAGTACCACTTTTAATTTGCTTATGCTTGGAAATGGCTTTATGGTCATGAATGTTTTATAGCTTGTTCACGCTCTTTCCTTTCCAAATAGGTGATTCTTCGTCAAAAACTATAACTAGATCTCTTCTGGAATTCAATACAACAGAGACCTGTAAGCAAAACCAAAATCACAAAATCCAGAGTAGCATCACCTTCTTATGTGGGAAAACCTTGGTGAGTCCACACAGAGTCACTTTATAATGTTCGTTTTGTTAAAAATGTTTGCCTGTTGGACATTCTTGCCATAGTGTTATTCCAGGAAGAATAAGTGAGCAAAATTAAAAACGCAAACAGCAACCCCAACCAAAATGCCATCACCATTAAGAACCAATACATAAACAAACCCTAGGCTATAGTTACCGCTTTAAATGAAACTTGACCTACATCCTGTGTGCAACTACAATTCAAGGTGATTAGTGTGTTTAGACTCAAAACACTGTTGAATGTTTACATTGCAGGCATAATTTTTTTCCTAAAACTTTTCATAGCATTTTAATTTGGTAGTTTTTAGGACAACATACTTAGTTTTTTAAGGAAGGTTTTTGTTTTCTCATTTGCATTAAATTGGAGAGACCACCATCTATCTAGGAGAAGCCTTGGCCGGCGGATAATGGCCACTAATAATATGTTTTTGAGTGTTATTAGTATCAAAAGGGGACATGATTGTTTAAAGCATGATGTTTGTTCTTACGCTCTGGATATTGCATATGAGTTTTTGCTTTTAATCTCTAGTATTTAGAAAGGGACTTTCAGTGAATAATTGCTAGCTTTCAGGAGAAGTAATTTATATACAAGGCTTACGAATGTTCTCTAATCAGAGTAAGAACGCAAGCGCTTAGAAAAGTAAGGTTGAGTGAAACTCATGTGGGTACCAGTTTGCTTTAAAGTATCATTTTAGAATTTGGTGCTGTGACTGTTGCATCTTCAGGCCTCTAATGTCTTCTCTGAAGAACTTTAAAAATAGAACTTACATTGTTAATTTTGGACCAGCCTGTCAGTTGCACTGTTGTCTATGTTGAAAGCTTGGAAAAAGATCTGTTTTGCAGTGGTATGAAGTATGGAGGTCTGTGCTACAGAATAAGCTAGCTGCTGCTTTAATTTTAACTAACTTCCTTCAAGAATTCTGTGTTCACCATACGAGAACCAGAATTGGGAAGAACTCCCTAGATTTGCGGGTGGGGGTGTGGCGTTAATTCAGTATCACGTAGCTGCGCTGTAGTTGACCAGTTCGGAGTCCACCTTGGTTTCAGTCTGTTGGGGGTGAGGGGGCTGCCCTTGAGTGTGCGGGTGTCTGAAGCGAGGCTGGTGTGTGAACTTGGTCAGGTCCAGATGGGCCTCTGTCCTCAGCTTACAGGAAGTATGAGGTCACATTTTCTGGCTTTGAGTTTGTTGGCATTTGGTTAAGAGAACATTTGGAGTGTGAGAGTGGAGGGCTCCGAGGATTGCATCCCATGAGTTTACTGTGCTTTGCATAGTTGGGGCAGTAGAACAGTTTTGGACCGATTATACCAAAATTCCAACGTGATTTCACGAAGCTTTTTTCTCATGATTTTTGGGTTTGGGAACTTCTTGATGACCTTGATTAACTAAAACAGTTGTGTGCTCCCTCCTCCCCCTCTTCTTTCTGCTTTTAAATTTTTCATTAGCCTTTACTGTTTCTAACTTTAAGGGGGAGAAAGCCTTACAATATGCAGTACTGTAACTTATTTTTACTTTTTTTAAAAATAGGGAACTCCTGAATTTGTAACTGCAACAGATTGTGTGCACTACTTCGAGTGGAGGACTTCTGCAGCCTGCAGGAAAGACATATTTAAAGCCAAGAAAGAGGTAACAAGGGGACTCAGGGTCATGTGCTTGACGTTCTGGGACCTTTAAGAGTTGACTTATCGGCACAAACCTTTTGGGATGAACATCTTTTCTAGTTCTCAGATTCCATTTGAGCAGAGAGAACCATACGATTTCATTGTTAACATGAGCCGGTGGTTCTTATTTTTAGGGCAAAGCATCTAAAATACCACAGGATAGGATTAGAAATGGACTGGCTCACTGGCTCCTTAGTTGGTCAGTTCTTGGTTTCTGGGGCTGTGCAACTTGGTGACTGCCGTGGTCGAGCGATTCGCTCTCCCCACTGGCCCCTGTCCCCGCTGTGGGGTGGCTTCTGAGTGCTTCCCGAGTCCAGGCCAGGTGGTCCCAGCGCCTCAGTTTCCTGCCAGTTCACCTTGGAGACTCAGACGGCTCCCGTCGCTCCTTCCCCTCTGTCTCTGGTGTTTGCTCAGGTCATTCTTTCTTTTTTTTACTTTTTTTTTTGATGTTTTATTTATTTTTGATACAGAGAGAGACAGAGCATGAGAGGGGGAGGGGCAGAGAGAGAAGGAGACACAGAATCTGAACCAGGCTCCAGGCCCTGAGCTAGCTGTCAGCACAGAGCCTGACGCAGGGCTCGAACCCATGAACATGAGATTTGACCTGAACCGAAGCTGGAGGCTTAACCAACTGAGCCACCCAGGCGCCCCTGCTCAGGTCATTCTTGTCGATTAATGAAGCACCGTCTCCCCAGCCCAGGGACTCCGAAGTTGGCGCGGCCAGAGCAGACAGCACTCCCCTGCCGCTTCTCCTCGCACCATCCCGGCTCAGAAAGTTGGTGTCCTGGGCTCACCTAGACCATAGCCTTCGTCATTATCAGTCTCACGTCTCTCTGATAGTTGTGTGTTCCGAAGGATTGGCTTCGCAGACTCTCTCAGGTTCTGGGAACCGACAGATGAGGGGCAATTCGTGATTTTCCACGATGGCCTAAGACATGCCATTTAAGGAGGGTGAAGAGAGAGGGTTCTTTTTTAAAGGTAAAGCCAAATTCAGTTATAAAGAATAAATTATCAGTGGTCTCTCAAATATAACAGTCTTTAAAGAAAAGACAGTTCGATAGGACAGCAGGAGAGGCAAAATGTCGCGTCTCACGAAAGAGCATAAGGAATACTCATCCAGAGAGCAGTTTCCGGTGGGGGAGGAATGAATGCCTAAGAGAATGACACTGGCGTGTCTTAGAATTAAACCTTGAATTCTAACGCTTAGGTCAAGCTCCTTGCCACACACATTGGTGAATGGTGGGGAAAGCATCTCAGGGCCGCAGTCACGTGCCTCCTGCTCTCTTGTGGGGCCTCAGACCTCCCAGGCCCCTCGGGTGCCCTCTGGGGCTCTGGTCTCCCAGCCCATATTCCCAGTGTCACCGGTGCCTCCTCTTACCTCGCCTGGCTGAGCTGACACTTGTGTCTCCCTCCACCTGGGGGAAAACCCCTTCTCAAAATAAATACATAAATAGCAGTTGTGTTGTAGATCAGAAGTCACAGGCTACAGATCCTGGACCAGATCCTGCCCCCTGGCCCGTGTTTGTGCAGCCCCGGAACTAACAACGGATTTTACATTTTTATAGGATTGTAAAAAAGAAAGCAAAGAACAACAACAGAGACCTATGTGACTTACAAAGCTTAAAATAACGTGCTGTGTTGCTCTTTATAGGAAGTTGAGTGGCCCCTGCTCTGAATTAGGTCTTGGTATGTGAAGGGAGAGGGAGAGCCCTATTTTTTTCACCAAACGGTGACATTTCATTTCTCTTGGAAGCCAAGCACGAGGTGCGCGAGCCCTGTGCGCTGTGGCCTCAGCGATCCTCTCTTTAGGTCTGGTTGGCAGCCAGCGCTTTATTCATTCACTTTTCATTTATTGAGGGCCTGTCTTGCACCAAGAAGTAGGAATTTCATTAAATTTTGAAAAGGTTCTTGCTTTTCAGAGAACCCATAGACCTATGGTGTGGAGGGCCACACCACGGGTTCATCCTGCCGTGGGTACAGGTAAACTGAGGCAGGAAGCCGCCTAAAAGCAGTGCCGCCACTGTTAGCACATCGTAATCAAGTGGATTTCCTCTTCTCTGTTTTTGGTAAGACTTGATTCCACCTTACAAGCTATGGTATCACTTCAAAATCTGGTCAGCGCTTCATGTAAACCCCCCAACCAACCAGATGTGGTTTTTGCATTTCGTGTCTGCTGTCAGTGTGGCCTTGGCAGATTTAGAATCATTTGGCGGGCAGACGTCAACGTGGCCCCCGACACTGGCTTTACGCACCGGCGGTACAATGCTTGTCTAGTGGATTCTGGTTGGTTTTTTTTGTTTGTTTTTTTTTTTTTGGTAAAGATAATAATTTCTTTAAAATGTCATGGGTGTACGTCCCCTGACCGTGGCCCTCTCGAGAACACGGGAAACTTAGAACTGGCCTGCTCGCGTTCTTACCAGAGTTACATAAATACAGCTAATATACGTACAGCGCTAACAAGGTTGATTCATTGTGTGGGGTTGGAAGCTGGCAAACAACCTCCTTCCCGGCGGCTACATTCCTGCTCTTATGAATGTCTCCATTGCTCCGCTCCACGGAGCAGGAAGTGGGGAGGACTTTCCCCAGGAGCCCTCGCTGTTTTTCCGATGCACGCTCCAGTTCTGTGGGGCGCTGTGCTAGGCGTGTCTTCTGTTCCTTCCGGGAGTAGCGAGCCGGCCAGAACTGCCTTGAACCGGCTGTCTGTGGACCTCGTTTCCTGGAATCTCTCGAGCCTTTTGGTGAAACGGAGCTAGTTTGGAACTACGAGTTCTTTCACACGTGGCGCTGACTTTCCTTGCGACTGTGTGCACCGTTCATTCACAGGCTTCCCTTCTGTAGCTAGAGAGGGGCTCCCTGCCTCCCACGCCCACCCACCAGCCAGAGGAGGACAGGCTTTCAATTTGCAGAATTCTGGACGGCATGGTCACTCTCTCGCTGCAGCCTGGTCACTGTCTGCAGCAGTACCTTTCACTCTGGCTGCTTTTGTGCAGGATGCAGTGTGCGCCTTGGTGTCTGGCCTTCTGGCCCTGCTGCTGGCTTTGTGTGCCTGTGTCCCCCAAGCGGAGGCCCCGGCCCCCTTAGTCATCAGAGGGGCCGCCGACCGTGGGTGTGGCCGTTGGAAGAGTTTGCTTCTGAGGTCTGGTTGAAGGGAGTTCACGTGTCCCCCGGGGTGGTTTGATTTGATCCATTAGATCTCTGCGAATCTCTGAGAACAGGACTGGGGAAAAGGGTCAGTAGGTCAGAGCACTCCTGTGGGTTTGGTAGCATCTTTCCAAGAACAACTTTTTAGCTAAGTAGCAAGAAGTTAATTTTTGTTATATAGATCTGCTTGTGAATAGTTTCAGTCTTTTTTCCAATTTTAGGAAAACCATCCTTTGAAAGCAATGTAGCAGATTACTGTGAAATGATCGCTGAGGGGTTCCTGGGTGGTTCCATTGGTTGAGTATCCGACTTTGGCTCAGGTCATGATCCTGCGGTTCATGAGTTCTAGGCCTGCGCCAGGCTCGCTGCTGTCAGCTCGGAGCCTGCTTCAGATTCTGTGTCTCCCTCTTCTTCTGCCTCTCTCTCTCTCTCCCTCCTCCCCCCTCAAAAACAAATACACATTAAAAAAATGATTGCCAAGAATGTGAATTTTTGGGTATCCCTTGGCAGGGCGATTGAATGGGCATTTCCATAAAGACATGGCGGTACACGGTGTTGATGGGATGAACAGAGCATGTTTTATTCTTGGGTGCATCTCTGGGTTTGAGTGCTTTGCCTTCAGAAATAGGTGGACCTTGTAAAGCACATGGTCTTCCAGTGGGTTCCTTGAAATTTTAAAAATAAGGAGACGTTAGTCCATAGAGATGAGAGAAAGGTCCTAAGTTAGGCCCATTGCGCAGGGCTACAGCAGTGACAGAGTCCCTGTCTTCAGGGCACTTACGCTCTCGTGGGAGAAAGCTGACCAGGTGGCACTTGGCAGTGCCCGGAAGTACACATTAGCGCTGTGAAGGAAAAGGACGTGGGGGTGGTTCCAGCAGTGTGCTGCCGGGCAAGGGCAGTAGCTAGGGGAGGATGGTGGCGCTAAATACAGGGCAGCCGAAGCTCTTGTCGACCTTTGCTTTGTTTCTGTCGTCACCGGGGGCCCTCTCGGCCTGATAGACCCTGAGCAGCGAAGATGAGTGTTACATGACGCTGGCCAGAGGCCCCACCCGGCCAGTAGCGCAAGAGCATGTGTGTCGAAGACCGTTTCTCTTCCTCTCTTCTAGGTGCCGTGCTATGTTTTTGATGGAGAGTTCAAGAAGCACGATTTAAATCCACTGATCAAGATTAGCGGAGGCTACTTGGTGGATGACTCTGACCCGGACACTTCTCTGTTCATCAACGTCTGTAGAGACATAGGTAGGTTCAGGGGCAGTGGTGGGAAGGATTTCTTAGAAGGCTTCAGTGTCTGTGCCTTTCTGCCATTATTCCTAGCTCGAATCTCCACGTCACTGCGTAGGCCCCCTGAGGAAGCCAGGAAGATGTTCTCTGTGCACAACCTCACCCCTGGGCTCGCAGTCAGTTCTGATCCCGTCGCAGATTTTATCCGGACTGTTGGTCCATCCCAGTGTGTTCTCTGTGCCAGACACGTTGGTTCCAGGGTTCTCCCATAACTGACTTCCAGAGAGACGTGGGGAGAACGGATAGGGTGGGTGTGCTGCAGTTGGTGAGTCAGCCCTCCTGGGAGGGCTGTGGGGAGGAGGGTCTCTCACCAGCTCTGCGGACCTCTGCCTGTCGGCTGTGTGTTGCAGGCTGGGCGAAGGGGAGAGAAGGAGGGTCAAGTGACCTTGGGAACTTGGTTGTGACACCAGCTTCTTGCCGGGCTCTCTCCAACAGGTGCCAGTAGCAGTGTGAGAAGCTGGGGTATCTTTGTTCAGTTAACTGAAGGCTGTAAATGGTCTTCATCTAAATGGAGCTTAGGAACTTTTGCTAATAAACCTTTGTTCTGGCTGCAGTTTCTAACCCCAGCTCTGCGCGTTCTGCAGGGCCGAGGAGTTTTCGTCCCGAAGGCCGAGGAGTGTCTCTGCCATGCACGCGGCGGCCGTGTCCCCGGTAAATCGTGCTGGTGACCAGCTAACAAAAGAGATCATTTTTAGTGTTTTCTTTAAGTTCCTGTTTCTCACATAGCATGTGGGACTTTGGCCTTAGAGAAGTTTGGGGGAAAATGGTTCTTTTTAATTTTCAAAAAATGTTTTAAGTTTATTTATTTTGAGAGAGAGAACACATGCATTAGTGGTGGAGGGGCAGAGACAGGAGGAGAGAGAGACTTTCAAGCAGGCTCCATGCTGTCAGCACAGAGCCAGATGCGGGACTCGATCCCACAAACTGTGAGATGCTGACCTGAGCCGAAACCAAGAGTCTTACACTTAACTTCACTGAGCCACCCAGGCGTCCCTGAGTTCAGAAAAAATTTTAAAAAGAAACTCTGAATGTGAGGGGGTGTCTGGGTGGTAGGTTTGTGAGTTTACAGTTATTCTTTGAATTGTACAAATAACGTTATATACCATTTTGATTTTTTTCAAGTTTGTTTATTTTGAAAGAGGGTGAGGGAGGGGGGGGAGGAGCAAAGAGGAGAGGGGGAGAGAGAGAATTCAGCACTGTCAGCAGAGAGCCCGATGCAAAGGCTTGACCTCACAAACCACAAGATCATGACCTGAGCCAAAATTAAAGAGTTGGACGCTTAACTGACTGAGCCTCCCAGGTGCCCCACCATTTTGATAATTTTCAAACAGTTTTAAAAAGTGAGTATATCATATACATGGTTCACTAAATGTGACTAGCGGTAGTTTTAGATTTTTGTGTGTGTCAGGCTCTTTACGTCATTCTTTTGTTCTCCAAGGACAGCTTTTAATGTTTTTTTAGAAAAAGCAGACAGAGTCTTTGTCTTAAATGGGTCTGTAACTCAAATTTGATTTTAAAGCTGAAAAGTCTTAGAGATGATTGAATTCTGAAATAATATGCCCTCTTAGCTTCGAAAACGTTTAGATTCCTGGTCTTTTTATTATTTTGAGGATTCTCTGAATTCAGTGGAGATATTCTTATAAAAATCTTTGTTTCATTAAAAAAATTTTTTTAGATTATAATTATTTTTTATATTTATTTTTTGGGAGAGGGCACGCAGGGGGGTGCAGAGAGAGGGGGACAGAAAATCCTGAAGTGGGCTTTCTGCTGACAGGTTGACAGCACAGAGCCCAATGTGGGGCTCAAACTCCTAAACCAGGAGATCGAGACCTGAGCCAAAGTTGGACACTCAGCCAACTGAGCAACCCAGGTGCCCCAAGTTTTATTTTATTTTATTTTTGTAAAGTAGGCTCCTCGCTGGCCATGGAGCCCAATGTGGGGCTTGAACTCATGACCCTGATATCAAGACCTGAGCTGAGATCAAGAGTTGGACACTTAACTAATTGAGTCACCCAGGCACCCTGAAAGTTTTTCTTCTTTTTGATTTCTGGCAGTTTGAATTGACCGTCAAGGACTTTGAGTCACAGTAATTTTTTAAATCTAAAATTTAAAAATTAAAAAAAAATTCGATTTACCAGTTACTGCCCAGACACCGTCCATCCCCAGGAAGTGGCCTCAAACTTTGTTTGACGGTGGCCCGAAAACCTCATGAGCAGCTGTGGTGTTGTCGCCACCGTGTGCCTGACCCCGCACACCCCGGCCACCTGCCTCCCATCCTGCCTTCAGGATGCCAGTGGGTCTGCCGACGCGGGGCGGGCAGGGAGCCTGCGGCACCACGGGGCCCCGGTGTGGACTAAAAGCGTCCCCTTGCCACGTTTCACGGTCTAGCCTAATGATACACATACCTTTTCATCATCAGGCGCCACCTCCTGTCCCAACTGGAGAAAAAAGGGCAGCCGTCCGTCTCTGATGAGTCAGGCTTTAGTGAAAGACCAGGCTGGGCCTTGTTTACTGCTTCATGGGGGAGAGACTTTTTGAACCCCTGTCCCGTGCTGGGCACTGAGTCCCAGCCCTGGATGGGGCTTATCAGGTGGCTCGTGCCAGGCAAGCCTGTAAACCCGATGCCAGGTGAGGTGCCCGCAGTGGTGAACGTACAGCGGTGGGATGGGATCGGGCAGCCATGGTGGCCACTGAGGCCCGAGCAGTGTTCCCGGTACATCAGGGCATTCTTTCCTTTAATGCTCCCCAGACCTGCGGGAGAGGTCCCGGCAGTCAGACAGTTGTGCGATTGGAGCAGACTTACAGAGACAGCGAGACAGATTTGAACCCAGAACTGCCTGTAGGTTCTTTCCACGAATGTCCTCACCTTCCTGCTGATCCATGGAGTGCCTGCACTTGCTGGGTGGTGCGTGGCTTGGCGGAGGGGATGATGCTGAAGCTGGTGGGTCTTCGGGAAAGGAGGAGGGTGCGTTCCTTCTGTACAGATCGCACGGCAGTCCCTATTTCTTGGGCACCTCTTCCCTGCCAGGTGCAGTGCGAGCTCCTTCCCTGCTCTTCCGACAGCCGTGCAGGGCGGGAGACGCCGTTCTCACTCCACGCGTCCAGAGCAGTCACTGGCGCGCCCACATCTCCGGGTGGGGTTTGGTCCTAGCTCTGTTTTGTTTCCAGATGTCTACGTTGTGTTACTTCGGGGACTTTCCAAAATTTGATAAATTTTTTTTTTAAAGGGACTCTGTGCCTCAGGTTAAGCGTGATTACCGGGCCTGGTGCACAGCCTTGTTCAGCGTCCTTTGTGGTGTTTTACAGACTCCCTACGGGACTTGAGTCCACAGCTGCGTGGCTGCCCCCCTGGCGCCGCCGCCTGCCTGGTGAGGGGGGAGCAGACGTTTGACGTCGGCCAGCCCAAGGAGGGCTTGAAGCTCGTGAGCAGGGACAGGTGAGCGTGCTCTTGGGGCCCGTCACCCCCAGCAGGTGCCTGCAGGATCGCTGCCTCGCGCAGGCTCCTCAAGTCCCCGGACGTCGCTGTATGTCACGTAGGCGGGTTTGCTTGCTGATTTTCGGATCCTGTGTCTTTACGGCCATTGAACACGTGTATCACGATGCAGCCCACACCCATCCATGTATTCCGTTCATGAGACAGCTCCTGCCTTAACGTGTGTTCCGATATTCTGGTGTTTTCCGTGTCACGTCACTCGGGAAGTTGGTTTTGGGCCCACAATCCTCGTTCCCTAGAGGGGTGGTTTCTCGTGTCCTTGAAGCAGGCAGAGCTTGCTTCCTGACTGGGACAGGAAGGCTCCGGGGGCCTTTGCTAGATGCCTCGTCATGGCCGTTCTGGCGTGGAGCCGGCGGTGCGTCGGGGCGGGTGCTTCTGTCCACAGCGGACACTGGAGCCTGGCCTAACTCGAAGAACGTTCGGAAGTTTCCGTACGTGTGTCTGTTCAGGTTTGCCAGGGCTCCCGTGACGGAGGGCCAGCGGCTGGCTTCAGCCACAGATACCCGTTTCCTGTCAGGTCTGGAGGCTGCGAGCCCGAGGTGCAGGGAGGCCTGGTTTCTTCTGAGACCTCTCTCCCTGACGTGTAGACAGTCTGTGTCGTCAGCGAGTCATTCCCCTTTGTGTCCGTGGCCTGGTCTCTCCGTCTGAGACCGACAGCAGGTGTGTCTGGCCATCTCCTCACGTCCCCCGTGGCCTCATCTTCACTCCGTCACCCTGTCATTAAATGCAGTCGCATGCCAAGGCTTCAGCGTATGATTTTAGAGGGACACAGCTCAGCCCGCCCCATCGTCCTAAGCGACAAGCGGGTGATGCCTCATGTGGGACGGGGGACTGTGCAGAACGTGGGCATCGAGTGAAAGTGGGGGCTCTCTGGAGAAGAGGAGGGAGGTCACCTGTTTTGGGGTGCTCCACGCCCGTCACTCCGGGAGTCGCGGGCACATCCTGTGGGGAGGCCGGCACACAGCCCTGTGGCCCAGGCTCACCCGGTAGCGGCAGGACAGGGCGGCCGGGACGCTTGGCCCTCTCCGGATTAGAGGAGAGACCTCGGCTGGCTCTCACCAGCTGCTGTGCCGCCTGTGGACAAAGACACGCCGGCCGCTCGGCTGTTTGTTTTGTTTTCTCGGGCCGTTTATAGTCCTCTCTTGTTTGTCTTACTCAGGCGGCTTTTCTCAGTATTTAAATTTACATGTCATGGTCATTTTATTTATTTTTAAGAAGAGAATAGCATCCACGGAAGTTTACTTAAGTAGAACAGTGTTTTAGGATGGAGATTGGAGTTATTTCGCACTACGGCTTCCTTGATATTTTAGTGTTCCCCGCCGCCGCCCGCCCCAGAGGAGCGTGCTGAATGCTCAGGGAAGCAGATTAATTCATGCTTTTACAACCCTCTTTTCTGAATGTGTGTCTTTCAGGCTTGTCCTGAGTTACGCGAAAGAAGACGCCAGGGTGCTAGACTTCTGTGATGGTCACAGCCCGGCAGTGACAATCACGTTTGTCTGCCCGTCGGAGCGCAGAGAGGTGAGTGGCTGACCTCAGGGGGGCTTCCCAGCAGCAGGGGCCGGCTGAGCGAGCACTTCTCGGGCCGGGCCAGGGCGGTGGGTCTGGGGGCAGGAGACGGTGAGCCGTGAAAAGGTGCGTTGGTGGAATGTCCGGGAAGACGGGCTTCCAAGGACAGACTCTCCTGCATGTGCCAGGCTCTCAGCGACAGCCGCTCAGCGTTCGCTGTTTCTCGACAACCTGGGCGGCGGGGGGGGGGGGGGGGGGGGCGGCTCTGCGTATGTCGATGTGGGATGGCGTGTCAACGTAGGGGGCGTCTTGCTCTAGTTTGTGTTCCATGATTTTAAGTGGTTCGCGGAGAGAGTTTTTAAAAATTAGCTTTGTAACGCTGATGGGAACGAGTATTTGAAAAGCCATATGCATAGTCTCAAACCTGTGATTTCTTGGCTGTTATTTGTTAGGCTGAGACCAGGTAAAAATAGCGAATTGGTTTACAGAAACATAGCTAAGACATGAGAACAGATGCTGTGCAGGCCAGAGGCTGGAGTGTCAGGCGTCCTGGGGTAGGAGAAGCGTGGCCAGAAGGAAGGTCTTACTCCTCGGGCGTGGAGGGGAGCGCTCCCCCCTCCTCCCCCACTCACAGGCGCTGGCCCCATCCTCCGGGCCTCAGTTCCGGCACAGTTGTAAACTCCTCGAAGGTAGGGCCTGTGTCTGCTTGTCCCTGGGCCCGTGCCCGGCAGTGTGCACGCGTCCGCTGTTGTTCAAGTGTCCTGGCAGGTGCGGGGGGCTGGTGGAAGGGAGGTAGCCCCTGGGGAGGAAGGGTAGGGCCTTCCTCTCATTTATTTCTGTCTCCTCGTAACAGAATGAAGGGGGAGGAGCTGAATTCTTTGGTGAGGGAAACGTGCTCCCCCTGCCCCACAGACGAACATGGAATTTGGTCTGGTTTCGGGCTGGCAGCCGGCCCATTTTGTGTGGGGGAGATATGGAGACAAAAGTGGAGTCCGGGCCAGCTTTCCATTTGGTGTCCCCAGACTTCCAGGGCCACGTGGTGTCAGCTTAGTACAGACTGGACTACCCGGCAGCCAACGCTAGTTCTGGAGGTGAACGCTGGGAAGTATTTACGTATGCTTCCCTTTTGAGGTGAAATCGTTAAAGCCCGATGAGACATTCCAAGCTGGTAGGGAGCTTCGTGTTTCCCTTTCCTGCTGGTACTTTCCGTGGGAAGTCGCTTTTTCTGCCATAACGAAGGGCATCGGGAGTGTCCCTCCTTTGTTCTCTGTGGGGTACAAGGCATTTCATGGCATTAGGAAAGGAGGCTCGTTTGTTATTAATGGAGGGAGAGTCCATTTCCAGCACAGAGCTGGACACCTTTGCATTTGAAGGTTTCTAAGTGTTTACACAGGCTCGTGGAATGTGCCTAGGAGCTGGACTTTTAGTAAATGTTCACCCTGTCATATGGATCTTTTGGGAAAAAAAAGCTTTACTGAGTTTACATAGCGTGAAATTCACCTATTTCAAGGACAGCGTAACAGCTCTTAGCATTGAACAGAACTGTGCAGTCTCTGGCACAGTGGGCTGTGAGGGTGTCGCTGGCACCCTGGGTCACAGCCTGGGGCCCGGAGCGCCCAGTCCCCGTTCCTCCCCCAGCCCCGGCAACTGCTAGTCGGCCTTCTGTCTCGGTGGGTTGGCCCTCTCTGCGCCTGTCCGACGTGTGGACCTTGTGCGCTGGGGCCTTTGCGTCCATCTTCGTTCACTTAGCCCTCAGCACCCTGTCGTGAATGGCCAGGTTCTCCAGACCTAGAGGTCGAAGCCTCGATTTTGAGTCAGACCGACAGAACTGGACTCACAGCTGCCCACAGCTGGTGAAGTTGTGACCTGTGTGTGTGGCCCCGGCCTTCCGTGGGGTGCCTGGCACGCGGCAGGTGCTTGGGGAACGGTCGTGGGGTGGCGATGCCTGGAAGGAGCACAGGGTCCTTCCCCATCACACCAGAGACCAGCGGCTGAGCTTACGCTCGGGAGAGCAGTCCCCGGCCTGCCACGTGGCAGAGTTCTGGGTCGGGGGATGCGATGCCCTGGGAGCTGATTTGAGTTCAGGTGAGGTGTGCCCGAGTCTTTGACAGCCTGAGGGAAGGGCTTACGGATTGGTCTGCCCAGGCCTGAGGGAAGGGCTTATGGATTGGTCTGCCCAGACACACACGTGCACGGTGATTTCCACTCAAGCCGGGGGCCCGTCTGGCCAGCTCCTTTAAGCTCCGGTTGAGAGTAGGGAACGGACCGCGTGCCTTCGCCAGTCACGGCTGCCTGTGGAGGCCGCAGCTGTCAGGTGACCTTGGGTTCAGGGTGGGCACGGTGGCTGAACCTTGAGCGTGGCTCTGAAAGGGACAAGAAGGGTCTCAAGTAGAGTTGTTCTTCACCAAAAGAAGAATATAACGTACCTTTGGGTGTTTCCAAAGCATAGAAAATGGACCTGTAAAAATGTTAATCTTGTTCCTTTGGAACCGTTCCTGATAGGGCACCATCCCGAAGCTCACAGCAAAATCCAATTGCCGCTACGAAGTCGAGTGGGTCACTGAGTATGCGTGCCACAGAGATTATCTGGAAAGTAGAACGTGTTCTCTGAGCAGCGAGCAGCATGACATCACCGTCGACCTCCAGCCACTCAGACAGGATAGAGGTGAGGACTCTCCGAAGAGAAGCGGGGGGTGGGGGGCCCGTGAGCCGAGGGGCTGGGGTGGCCTCCACCGCCGGGGTGAGTGTGTGAGGCGGGGGGCAGGCCTGCCTCAGGGAACGCCCCCACTTTCTAGCACCTGCACATGTAACAGCGTCTCTCCTGCCCTCGTCCCCTTTCCTTAGCTTTACCTTCCTCTTACTACACTTCTGACGGAAAGGAATATATGTTCTACTTGAACGTCTGTGGAGAAATCGACTTGCCTTTCTGTACGAAGAAAGACGCTGCCGTTTGCCAAGTGAAAAAGTCCGCACCCAGTCAAGTCAAAGTAGCGGGAAAATACCAGAATCAGACCCTCCGGTGTGTAAACAGCCTTCACGTCATTTTCGAGTGCATTGCGTCTCTCGTGAAACCTGGCTGTCTCACCTCATCTCCTTCCTCCCTCCTTTTTTCCTTAAACTACACGTGGGCCCGTTTAGCCAGCGTTCTTTCCCGTTTGACTTAGGAGAACCGCCATTGTCAGTAGCCCTCGCTTTCCAATAAGGCCATTTCTGTTAACGCGGTTTGATTTAGCATCTGCTCTTTGTAAGGAACCAGCCTGTCGGAAAGGCATTTGATCAGGTTACCGTTGCTCTGGCCTTTGCATTTTACAATGCAGGTTTCTAAGGAGTTCTGATTTTTCTCTGGCAGTTCGAGAGTCTGAAATGCTGTTAGCAGTGCATAAAAGTCTGAAACAACTAAGACAACGCATGCAGCACCATTCCCGTGGCCCTTAACTTGGTAGTCCCCGTCACGAATGCGTTCGTGAGAACGCAGCTCTCTGCAAGGAAGTGTGGTCGAGGGTCCACCAGGTGAAGCCGCCTCGTGGCAGTTGCTAGACAAACTGTGTGCTGCTTTTCTTGGGCCTTACTTGTGTTGTACGGAATCCAGAGCGAGCGGGGAAGGGATTTCGTGCTCACAGCAAAGCCTTCAGCGCCTTCTCCCAGCCAGCTAGTGCTTTGCCGTAAGAGATGGGCCCATACATTTGGAACTCATTTCCTTAGAGGTTTTCCCCGGCTAGCCGGAGCGCGGGCTGTTGCGTGTCAGGCCTGATTTGTTGATGGCGTTCAGAAGGCTTCATGCAGAGACGTGCAACAGTTCAGGTTTCTCTCTTGGTCCGACCAGACCTGTGTGTGTTTATCGCAAACATCTAGGTACTCGGATGGAGACCTCACCTTGATATATTTTGGGGGTGACGAGTGCAGCTCCGGTTTCCAGCGGATGACCGTCATAAACTTTGAGTGCAATAAAACTGCAGGTGAGTGCTGGCAGTGGGCGTGGGGTGGGGCGGGGGTGGGGGGAGGGTCGTCCCTGCTCTTTGTAGTGCTGGGGACACATGTGTTCCCGGGAGCCACGTGCTGGCCACCTCTGGTCCCCAGACTGGGGTTTTTTGTTGTAGCGGGCAGGAGTACCCCTTCCACGCCACCCCGCCAGCGACACACACATCCTGTTTCCATTTTCCGCTGCTCTCTGTTTGTTTTGGGAATGGGCCCAGCACAGGGCTTGCTGGGAAGGTATTTCTGTCCTGCATTCTGGCTCACGCCGGAGCGTGTGCAGGTCCAGTGGGGTGGTTTTGCTCTTGGCCCCCGTGCGGGTGGGGGTGATCCCAGAGGACTCTTCTCTTGGGAATTAAGCTTCAAGATGACCCTTTCTGCAAATAGTGGCTCTGCAGTGGAGGCTGGGTGTGGGGATCGCAAGAGGTCACAGGGCGAGTTTAGACAGAATGTGGTTTTTCTGAGCAGTTCCGATGAGCTTCTTGAAGTCACAGTGGCACTGGCATTTCAGAAAGCAGTGCTGCTATGTGTATGTTAAAAAATTTTTTTAGTATTATTTTTTATTTTTAATAAATGTTTATTTTTGAGAGAGAGCAAGAGAGAGCCCACTCTTAGGCTGGGGAGGGGCAGAGAGGGGAACGGAGGATCTGAAACGGGCTCCGTGCTGATGGCGCCAAGCCCGATGCAGGGCCCGAGCTCACTAACTGCTAGGTTATGACCCGAGCTGAAGTCAGATGGTAAACCGAGTGACCCACCCATGCACCCCAAAAAACGTTTTTATTTTTGAGAGAGGGAGAGAGAGAGCGAGCTAGCGAGCATGCACAAGGGAGGGGCAGAGAGAAAAGGAGACAGAGGATCCAAGGCATGCTCTGACGTGGGGCTTGAACTCACAGACCATGAGATTATGACCGGAGCTGAAGTCAAGATGCTTGACTAGACTGAGCCACTGAGGCGCCCCTCTACTGTCCATATCTCGGCGATCTTGGGCATGGCTTGCATCCGTAGAGACGTGAGGGGATGCCGTCCCCATGGGAGAGTCGTCCTGTCCATTGACCCCCGAGCTGTGACCCCCGGTGTGCGGGCAGGCCGAGCCCCCCTTCTGCTCCCCCAGGTCTGGAGCTGGCCTGATCCCAGTCGGCGGTGTAGCCGCAGAACCTCGAGAGGCTGCTCCGCCCCAAGGGTCTCTCTGGCTCTCTGTTCTGTTTGTTTTGTGTGTTTCTGTGGCAGAGTTCTGACCGTTGGTCACGAGGCAGGTCCCTATGTGGCTCAGCAGGGGCTCTGGAAGGGGCAGCTGCGTCCCCACGTAGGCCGTGCTCTTGCAGGGATGGTGCGGGAGGTCAGGGAGGCTGTGATTGGCACCACACTCTCTCACGCCGCCTCGGGTGCAGGCGGAGAGGGAGCCCGGGGTAGAGCAAGATGGGAAGGCTTCAAATCACGGTGCCACCCGCGTTCCCTTCGCAGTGAGCTCTGCTGTTTTCCTGCGCACCTTCGTCTTGCCTGGAAGTCTCTCTTTGCCGGCCCTTTTGATAACTCCCACATTCAAGTGGGTTTGTTCAACACATGTTTTGTCCTTATCATTTGCCTAGACCCCGTGAGGCCTCCGGTACCGTGATGGCCACACGCTTGCCAGGCCTTGAGGCCGGAAGGGCAGCGGGAGCGAGCACGGTGCCTGTGTGGCAGGCAGCATAGGCTGGACCGAGGCTGCGGGCTCACCCTGCACCCGGGACTTCGTCAGGAGCGACCTGGGGCGCAGGCAGCTGTGAGCATCAGGGCAGTTAGGGAAAGGGGGTGCTGCCTGTTGAGCCCCGCAGGGTGCATAGGAGGGGTCATCCAGGCGCAGAAGTAGGATGGTCGTGGGACAGAGGGAGAGGGAACAGCTCATGCAGAGGCCCGGGTGTGAGCAGGTATGAGCAGGTCAGAGCTGCCCACTCAGAACGCAGCTACAGACAGACAGTCCCAGAAAGGAGAGTGAGAAACTCATTATGTCCTGCAGAGGACTTAGGTTTTCTCTGGAGGTCAGCGTGGAGTGCCAAGGACTGGAGGTTGGGGGAGGACGAGCCTGGTTTGGGTGTGGCCTGTGTGTGCATCTCTCATGTGGTTTGGATACCCCACTGCCCTCCCCAGATTTCCAGCTTTCTTCCATAATCTTTTCCTCTTCCAAGCCTTTTGGACATGTCTCTGACGTCCAGTCCTTCTTACTCTGTGTCCCAGGGCTTGGAAACGCACCCTGTTTGAGACTCAGTGTCCCCAGGCCTGCAGGCTGTGGGGCGCTCGCCCTCCCCTGCTGGCTGACTCCTGTGGTCCCAGCCTCCTTCCGACCTTGTTCTGTTCTGGGCTTTTTATAAATGACTTGGCTGAGTTCTTTGCGTGCGCGCTGATCTCATTTCGGCATGCTAGGAGGGTAGGGCAGTGATCTCAAAAGATCCCAGCAGGTGAGGAGGCTGTTGGGAAGGGCATGAAGTCTGGAGCCGCCGGGCAGGACGTGTGCCAGGCCCAGCGCCCCAGGAGCGGGGCTAGAGGAGAACGCTAACGGCCGTCTTCTCCGCTTCTATCCTCTTCACTTCCAAACGTGCACGTAGAAAGAACATTGTAATGAAAACTCATACACCCACCGCTTTTTATTGAATGGTTGCTAATATTTTGCTTTGTATGGTTCTAAGGGACCCTAACGTGGCACCTGCCACCATCCCTTCGAGTGACCTCAGAGCCTTTGTCAGACCAGACAATCGACAGAGACGCCCTGATGCCCAAAACCCCATGTCTCACGAGGCTGTGTTGGTTTAGGCGAGTGGCAGGAAGACCAGACGGCGGGCAGGTGGGGGAGGGGGAAAGCTAGACGTTTTGTGAGGGGTTCTGACTCTGTTCTCATGCCAGAGTTGGGTTATAAAGTATTTGCTGTTCCTTCCAGCTCTGTGATTCAGTATTTCAGACTGTGGAGCAGACGGCATTACTGTATAGCTATTTCATCGTTGCTTTGTTTGAATTTAAATGTACAGTTTTCTGAGAAACACTCCTTGGTGGATTTTATTTGGACAAATAAATGTACTGTTGTTTTTGCTCATGAATGGGTGTTAATTGCTTATGTAATATGATGTGGTTTATAGCTTACCTAGGACCTCCAGGAACTATTTATGCTCATGAGTCTAGGGTTTATACAGTTTTAAGACTCAAAGCTGCATAAATGTGTTGTTTTAACTTGTGTGTGTGTGTGTGTGTGTGTGTGTGTACACACACAATCTTTTATTTTAGTAACTTACATCTAGTTTGCTGCGGTGTGATCTTTATCCGTGATCTTATCAGATAAGGACGTGAAATCTTTTTTTTTTTTTTTTTAAAGAGCGAGATGGAGGAATGGCTGATACAGAGCTGCTCACAAATTTAACTGACTCTTTACAGAAGAGGTTTGTTTTCTTTAGTTCAGTGCAGGTCATTGGAGGGGCTGGGGGTGGGGCTGTGCTCCACGTGGCCATCTTGTCTCTCCCTTCTGGTTCTGGCTGTCCTACGCTTGGCCTCGGGGGACCCGGCAGAATGGGAACAGCATTTTTTATGGGCCAGAACGAAGTGGTGTGGCCTGACCCCAGAAGCGAGGAGGCTGGGAGGTGTAGCTTAGTTGTGCCCCTAGAAGGAAAGTTAAGAATAGGTAGCCTTGTCCTTAGGATGGTGTGATGTGAAACTGTGCTGCAGGCAGAGGACAGCCTGGCTCCACCGGAGAAATCCGCTTTCCCTAGAGCTGGGGGGCCGCAGGTTACTATTCTTTTGAAGCCCACTGAGTAATTGATGAGAACAAAGGTACAATGCACACTCATGGTTTAAAACCAGCTTGCTCTCATTATCAGTAAGTTTCGGATGCAGAACCGGCCCCGGAGCAGGGATGGATCGTGGAGAGCCATTCCTGGTCTCATTTAATGACTTGTAAACTCAACCTGGTAAAAGAGAAACGTGGCAAATACTTGAAGCTTGTGGGAAACACGGATCTTTTCCAGATAGTGAAATATGAGTCCCGTAGGAGTAAGCTGTGCGTCAGTCCTGTGTGTGGGGTGAGGGGGCAGATAGGTTCCCGGCTGGGTGGGCAGTGCAGCGGAGGTAGGGCACAGGGTGCCGACCAGAGGGGGCGGGCTCCCTGTCCAAAGGGAAGCCGGGCGTGCTGCTGCTCCAGAAGAGTGGCTTCAAGTATGTGCTTTTAAAAGAAAAGAAAAGAATAAAACCCACAGGAGTGTAGGGAAGTATTGCCTTGTGGTTATGCTTATGAGCCTGGCTCTGGGGCCAGACTGTCTGGGATTGAATCCTGGCTCTTCTGCTTTCTAGCTATGAAACCACCGGCAAATTACATAGCCCCCCTTAACCTGTAGAAACGAGGCTACGACTGAACCTGTGCCCTGAGGCGTTAGGATTAAATATGACAGCGTGTGTATCAGGCACTTACCCCGCAGGCTGGTTTCTGCAGCCCACCCCCAGCAGCACTTAGATGCTCAGTGCCTGGCTCAGATTGTGCTGGGTTGCTCCTGCTGGTATTATAATGATAACGTTTACAGCATTAAAGATTTAAGAGAAATTGCAATCAAAACATGATTTGTTCTTGGTACAAAATATTATTTCCCTTTCCTTTAGAACATCGTGCACTTCAGGGCAGCAAACCTCAAGAAAGGCACGTCATGTAGGAGGTCCAGGGGAAGATTATTAATCCATCAAGGGGTGGAAAGCAGGGCTGTGTGCCAGCGGTCCACCGGCCCAGAAAAGCGAGGGGATGGCATTTCTAGTAAGGGGAAAATTACCAGAGTTCACCGAATCCCAGGCTACGTAGCTCAGGGAAGCAACCCCTGGAGAGCTGGCTTCCAGACTGGAGCCGAGCTGGTGGGGCTCCCTGGAGCGGCAGGGAGCAGAGTGCCAGTTAAGGGAGGGTGGTGGAGGCCCACGCATGTGACGGGGGCCTCAGGGCCGATGATGCCAGGGCGTCTGGAGGCCTGCCTCTGTGCTCTGAGGCCGCGTAGGCCTCGCACACTTCCATGGGGGCAGTTGTCCATGGTGACTCTTTCCTTTCAGTTTAGAGCTGGATCGCAGGGAGCTCACCTTGCCTAAAATCGCATCAAAAGCCCCTGTGCTCGTGGAGCCCAGAGGATGTTCACGAGCCTGTTGGGGGGCCGACCACAGCGTGCGCAGCAAGCCCTGCCCTCCTGGTCCTCGTTAGCACCCCTTTCCTGTGCTTGGTGAATATGTTGTAAACAGCCTTATGGCCCACTGACACCATCTTACCAAAATGGAGGGGACACAGGCCTACCTGGAGGGGTTGATGAGTGAAACTCCAGAGACACCTCTCAGTGCCTCTGATGTCTGGGCTTTGGGGACTCGGGTTTAACCGCCCAGCTGGCACTGCTGTCCTGGTGGCTGCCATCCCTAGGTTTTGGTCACATCACTGAGTGGGTTTTTTTCCATCTCCGACGCACAGGTAATGACGGGAAAGGAGCTCCAGTCTTCACTGGAGAGGTGGACTGCACCTACTTCTTCACGTGGGACACCAAGTATGCCTGTGTGAAGGAGAAGGAGGACCTCCTCTGCAGTGTCACCGAGGACAAAAAGCGCTACGACCTGTCGGCGCTGGCTCGGCACTCAGGTAGGTTTCCCGTGCGCCGTGGAGGCCGGCCGCGTGCTGGTGGGAGCGTGCTCTCGTCTCTTTCCCCGAGAATGCATTCGGAGGGGCTCTTACCGTTTTTCCTAACGGTCACCTTATTGTTGCCTGGCCGCCTCCCCCTTCTCGCGCAGTGGTAGCAGTTGTCACACTGGATGAATGATGAGGCAGACGATCTCAGTTCGAGGTTGGCGTTGGTCTTCTAGTTGGGAGAGTGAGTTCTAACTGCCAAGGGGCAGGCCTTGAGCTTTGTGATTAGAAAGATTTTTATTTTAGATCTCGATTCTTGTTGCTGAGTAGGTAGCTGTTGAAAGTTGTCTGTGCCTGGCGCTGGGTGTAAACGCAGCGTGGTGGGCCTCTCCTAGCGGATCCACGTGTCGAGTCACCGTGCTGTGTGTGCAGAGTGAGTTCAGGGCTCTGTGTCAGTTACATTGCTGTGAAAAAAAAGCAGAACTTAGTGCCTTCAAGTAGGCAGTGTTTCCACCTTGCAGCTGGACTTTCGGGCCCTGGGGATTGCACAGCCCTGTGAACCTGGTGGGGCTGGGGTCAGATGCACTTTGTGCTTTCCTGTCTCTGAGGTGAGGTCAGCAATCTGCATCCACCCTCAGATGCTCTCGTGAGGGGTGCAGAGGCCTCGAATGCCATGTCTCTTGCCCCATCAGTGTGACGAGCTTTGTCACCGAGGCCTGGCGTCAATCTAAAGACCAGCCACTGTGGGTATACGAGTCTGCTCAGCAGGTGGCGTTGAGTGTTGGCCACATGGCAGGTGCCAGACAGGGTCCTGGGGTCACAGGAGCAAGCCTGGTGAATGTGACCCCTGCCCCAGGCCTATGAACTTCCTAGAGGGCCAGCAGATTGAGGGCTAAGAACGGAGGTTCCCATCAGGGAGACTGAATGCAGTCGGGACATTTTTAGCGTTACCCTTTTTAGCAGCCCTGGAATTGGGTATCCGTGGAGCGAACGGCATAGAGATAATACTTAATGTAGACAGAACGGCCTGCCCGAAGTCACAGATTCGCCTGTGTGGGAGGAGCGATGACTCGTGTGCTCTGAGTCCCCGTCTGGCGTGGACAGCATCACATGAGAAGAAGGACTTCCTCTCTTATGGAGTGCCGGAGAGCCGCTCTCTGAACACGAGCCGTCTGTAAGCGTTCAGTGGTGCGCTGCCGCGGAGGCAGATGCTCTCTGTGCGTTTGTAGCTCGGCCTCCTTTGGGCTGGGAAGGGTGCCACGGGGAGGCTCTGGCGCCGTGTGTTGGTGAAGAGACGGGCTTTGTGCGGTGGGGAGCGAGCGTCCCGCGTGTGTACGTGAGCGATTGGCCCGCCTCCGCGGGCCTCACGGGGGTGACGCCGGACTGAGTGCTGCCGTGAGACCCCTTTGTCCAGCCGTGTTGTGGCCTGCAGGACACACGGGCTCGAGGCCTGCGAGGGCCGCACAGACACGCACACAGTCCCCCAGCGTGTGCCCACGCACGGGCTCTGCCGGGACTCGGGTTCTTCTGCAGGGACCGCACGGACCCTGAGGATTGCCTCCTTCCCTGAACTCCTTCGTGCCAGCTCCAAACCGTCCCCCCGTCTTCCAGCTGCCAGCCCACACGCTCCCTGTGTCCTTGTCCTCATTGGGGTTTGTGTGGCCATCTGTGGGTTCTCCTGGGTACATAGTGCTTCAGAGTAACTGTTCTTTCCGATGGGGGGCGGGGCTCCCCCTGGGAACCCTAGAGTCCGAACACCCGTCACATGCATCTCTCCTTCATTCCTTCGGAGTCTGTTCTGGGGACGCCTTCTGTTGTGGTCTTGCTCTTAGTGACCTTCGTGCCGTCTGATCCTGCTCGTGCAGGACCACATCACGGGCTGTGTGAGCTCGGGGACCGCCACGTCCTGTGATCTTCCAGAAACCAAGCATGCCCCATGCCCGGTCTGCTGGTGTGGCCGGTTTCTTTACCCTTCCTGGGGGCAGAGGAGGGCACGTTACCAGTGGTGTGGCACTCTGCCTTCCGAGGCCCAGGTTGCTGTGGTTTGCTGCTCCGTTCCTGATTTCACACTCTGTGCCGGCTTCTGTGGAGCCTGCTCTCCTGGGGAGGCCTCGGGGCTTTGTTCCCGCCACATTAAGTGAGAAGCCAGAGAATCTCAGTGAATCTCTGTGCTTTCTGTCTGCCCTCGTCCAGAATCCTGAGTGCCTGAGGTCTCGTGACCGCATGCCTGGTGAGCTTTGGGCCTTTTGGGCCTTTTCCTTTGGCTTAATCGCCATTTATAGTGTGACTCACAGAAATAATCATTGCCTTAGGCTAAAAGCAGATTTTTTTTTTTTTTAATCACAGAACCAGAACAGAATTGGGAAGCCGTGGATGGCAGCCAGAGGGGAACGGAAAAGAAGCACTTCTTCATTAACATCTGCCACAGAGTGCTGCAGGAGGGCCAGGCCAGAGGCTGTCCTGAGGACGCGGCCGTGTGCGCTGTGGGTGAGTGTGCCCGGGGCGGAGGGCGTGGGCCGTGTGCTGTGTGGGCGAG
>NC_043706.1:137918408-137953350 GCF_006229205.1 Suricata suricatta
AGTGTGCCCGGGGTGGGGGCCGTGTGCTCTGTGGGTGAGAGTGCCCGGGGCGGGGGCCGTGTGCTCAGTGGGTGAGTGTGCCCGGGGCGGGGGCCGTGTGCTCAGTGGGTGAGTGTGCCCGGGGTGTGGGCCGTGTGCTCTGTGGGCGAGTGTGCCCGGGGCGTGGGCCGTGTGCTCTGTGGGTGAGTGTGCCCGGGGCGGGGGGCGTGGGCTGTGTGCTGTGTGGGCGAGTGTGCTCGGGGTGTGGGCGCGGTAGCGGTTTCCCTACAGGCGTGTAGAATTTGGCCGATCCAGTTTGGAGCCAGTTAGGACATCTCCCTGTGGTTTATGTTCAGCGTACACAGGATGGTAAGGAAAGAAGTTAACAATTCCGATGTAGGTACCTGCGCGCTGTGCTCTAGAAGCCGTAGCGCTTCCAAGTCCTCACATTGGCCAGAGCCTCCTGACGTTAGCTGACACCCTAACTGGGAACGGCAGGAACCACACTGGGCATTACTTGATTCTCTCTTCACTTTGCAGTGTGAGGAATGACCCTGCCAGGACTTGTGTAAAACCCATTGAGGGTTTTTTTTAACAGCTTGTCTGCCTGTACTTGTTAACAAGTTAGGGCTTAAGGCAAGTGGGCTCTCACTGTGCTCGTCACACGAGAGTGCTTGTGGTCCTGAGGGTTCCTTCTGCAGTGGCTTTGTCGGCCCCGTAGCCTTCCTGAGGCAAGACTTCACAGTTTGATACAGATGTTCGCACACTCACCTCCAAGGTGAGAGGCAGGGAGCGTGATCATGATACGGAATCGTGAACTCGGGCTGGGTTTTCGGAATTCTGCCAGCTCCCAGAATCGGTGATGCGTCTTTGGGGGCAGGTCCCAGTGTGCTCATGCCACTGTTTAAAGGACTAGGGGCCCTTGTGGTGCTTCCTAGTTGGAGTCAGCTGGACCCAGAACGGAGCCATCCCCGGCCGGGCTTGCTGAACACGGTCCGTTCGTTTCCGCCTTGGTCATGGGACAAACTCTGGTCTCTTGGCTGTGCTTCCAAAAGGCCTCGTGTCTCGGGGGGCTGAGGCCCTGAAAACAGGGGGACAGTGTTTACTTCCTGGGATGGTGTGACACGGAAGCTTGCTGTCCGCCTCGCCTGCCCCCAGGGCACGTTTTGTGTCATGACTGCACTTTTCCTGCTCAGCCCAAAGGTGGGCTTGGCATCCCCAGTGTGGCCGCCATTGCCTGGCCGAACCTGTCACTCAAGAAAGACCCACTGGCCACAGAGGCAGGCTGTGCGCTTGGGGAGCAGACCCTGGTGCACTTGCATGTTCCTGGCTGACGTTTTTGTGTCTCTCCGTCTGCATCATTATCATTTTTAATCACGTCTCCTGTATTTTTTTCCCCTTTCTTTTTCCCAGATAAGAGTGGATTTAAAAATCTGGGCAAATTTGTTTCTTCTCCCACAAAAGAGAAAGGAAACATTCAACTCTCGTATTCAGATGGTGACAACTGTGGCGATAAGAAGATAACGACTAACATAACACTCGTGTGCAAGCCAGGTAAGACATTTAAAAAAAGGGAAAAGGCGAAACGTCTTTGTGACTTTTGCTGCGGGTGCGCCTGCGTTCCTCGTTTCTCTCGGGCCGATGCCTGGAGGGGAGGTAGCGAGGGGTTGTGCTGAGCGTTCAGGTTCTAGGACCTCTGGTGCGTGGTCTGTTAGATTTGATCCCCCTCCCCCACCCAAATCCAGCCCAGAAATGGAGAAACCATATGGTGTCGAGAGAGTAGGGTTGCAGTTTTCCAAATGAGTTATGAGTCCCAGCTCAGCTTCCTCTTTCCTGAGGACTGATAGCAGGTCTCCGTGCTGGCTACTAAACTTCCGGGAAGGGGGCGAGCCGGAAGAGGTTCCCGTGGTGTCCGTGAGCCCTCCCTTGAAACACAATGCCTGCTTCGCTTCCCTTTGTTTACAGTTTACACTGTTCTCACAGGCTCCCAACCTGTATATAGTCGTGCATTTTCTGATACGTTCCTTAAAGCATGTATCTGGTGAATGCTCTCCTGTATCCCACAGTTTACAGTACTAGGTTTTAGGGACTTCCTCGATAATGGTTCGGTCTTAACTATTTTTAAACATTTCCCCTGTTGTTGGATTAATAGCATGTTTCCAGCGTGGGTGATTGTGCTGTTGCATATCCCTTGTCCACCTCCTGCTGAAATATTTTCTTTGGATAAGTGCCCAGCTGTGGGATAAGGTCAAGGGCAAGGACTATTTTTTGGTTTGGAGTGTTTTTTTTTTAATGTGGTAAAATAGACATAATATGAAATTTACCATTTTAAAGAAACCATAGTCAGAAACACATGACGTGAAATTCAGCTTCTTAAAGTTAAAAAAAAATTTTTTTAACGTTTATTTTTTGAGAGAGAGACACACACAGAGCATGAGCTAGGGGGGTGGGGGCAGAGAGGGAGGCACAGAATCTGAAGCCGGTTCCAGGCTCTGAGCTGTCAGCACAGAGCCTGGCGCGGGGCTCGAACCCACGAGCTGTGCGATGACCTGAGCTGAAGGCAGACGTTTAACTGACTGAGCCACCCAGGCACCTTTAACATTTTTTAAAGTGTGCAGTCCAGTGGCACGAAGGACTTTCAGTGTTGTGTGGCCATCACCGTCATCCATCTCCAGAACCTTTTTATCTTCCTGAATGAACTCGCCCCCCCCCCCCACTAACGCCCACCGCCTGCCCCAGCCTCTGGCAGCCCCCCTTCTTTCCGCCTCTCTAGGTTTGACCACTCTCAGAGCCTCAAGTCAGCAGAACCACAGTGTTTGCAGGACTGCTTTTAGATTAGGAGCAATCAGTGATACGTTCTTCCACCTTGTTGGCAGGCGATCTAGAAAGTGCTCCGGTGTTGAGAACCTCTGGGGACGGCGGCTGCTTCTATGAGTTTGAGTGGCACACGGCCGCTGCCTGCGTGCTGTCCAAGACGGAGGGCGAGAACTGCACGGTCTTTGATTCCCAGGCAGGTGCGTGTGCCCGCGTAGTGCCTTTTTAAGTTTATTTTTGAGAGAGAGAGCGTGAGTTTGGAGGGGCAGAGAGAGAGGGAGACACATTCTGAAGCAGGCTCCAGGCTCTGAGCTGTCAGCACAGAGCCCGACATGGGGCTCGAACTCAAATTGCAAGATCATGACCTGAGCTGAAGTCGGACGCTTAACTGACTGAGCCACCCAGGCGCCCCTTCCTTAAATATTTTCTATGAGAGTTTTAGAGATAACCTGCTTCAGAGTTACATTAATGCTGTTTCACCCAAATTCTTAAAATTGGACGTCTGATTGTGAAAAACCTACCTCTTAGGTCATGGTGGGGGTAGGTTTGCTGAGTGCAAAACTTGAAGATCCCAAGAAAAGAATCGTGTTTGAAAAGGCTTTTCGCAAAAGTTTTATGGCCCAGAAACCTACCTTGCTTAGACCTTTCAGGAGGGTCACTGAGCTGTGGCCATCCTGCTGCGAATGCACTGGTTGTTCGTTCAGCCAGCATCTCGGGGGGCTTCGAATAGGGTTTTTAGGTTAATGCGGTAAAAGGGGCTCGGTGGCAGTGAAACCATGTCCAGGGGAAATGTCCGTAAGGGCAGCTCCAGGGGCCTGGTGGGGAAAGCATCTTTTCCGCCCCCAGACGGTTCCTGGGAAGACTTTTCTTTGGAGCCACAGGCTTGGGGACACCGTTCTGGACTGTGGTTCAACTGACCTTACACGTTGGCAATGTTTTTACTCTTCCTAGGGTTTTCTTTTGATTTATCACCTCTTACAAAGAAGAACGGTGCCTATAAAGTCGAGACTGAGAAGTACGACTTTTACATAAACGTTTGTGGCGCAGTGTCTGTGAGTCCCTGCCAGCCGGGGTCCGGAGCCTGTCAGGTGTCAAAAAGGTAAGTATAACTATGTTTAGTTAGGGGTTTGCCTTAGGTATCTTGCGCTAACATTCAGGGATAGTTGTGTCCCCTGTGGACGTCGTTGCCATGCAAGGAGAGGTAACTGCTGAGCAGCCCTGGCCTGAGAACCGGAGGATGCTGGGAGTTGAATGTCCTGGACGAGGAGGGGCAGGCCGCACCTCGGAATCTACGTAACCCCTTCTGTGGAGCTTGCGGTTCTGGGTTGTGAGAGAGTTACGCATGCACTTCTCTGCTCCGCGTGGTAGGGGTTCAGGCGAGGCTGTTGGACTAGCACCAGGCATGCTGAGTGTGGCCTTGGGTCCCGGGGAGGGGGTGGGGCTGCGCTTCCCCACTGCAGACCCTGGTGACCTGCAGCCCTGGAGGCTGGACATTGCCCCCACCACCCTGGTCGGCGGCCCTTCCGTCAGTGTCGCGGCACCGCAGTGTTTCGGGCCTTGCTGTCCTTTCTGAGAGACCATTATTGCTCGTTTTAGTGATCGCAAAGCTTGGAACTTGGGACTGAGCAATGCTAAACTTTCATATTATGATGGGATGATCCAGTTGAACTATAGGGACGGCACGCCCTATAACAACGAGAAGCACACGCCGAGAGCCACGTTGATCACCTTCCTCTGTGACCGAGATGCTGGAGTCGGTCTCCCTGAATATCAGGTAGGACCGGTGTGGTGTGTGGGCGTCCATCACAGAGGAGAGCCAAGAGGGAGCGGCCGTCCCGTCGGAGTGGGGGAAGGGAGACAGCTGGTGGATGGGGCTGGTGACTTTCCTGGAGGGAGAAGAGGCTGTGACCACGGGTGAGGTGTGAGCTCTGGGCGTTCCTGGGGTGGACCATCAACTTGTCTGGCTCCCTGGCGCTTACACAGGAGCCTGTCCTGAGCCCCTTACTTAGAAGCCGAGCTGGTATTAGTCTGGTGTCCTGGTCAGATCATCGTCTCCTGTGATTTTAATTATTTTTTTTAACATTTATTTATTTTTGAGAGACAGAGAGGGACAGTGTGATCAGGGGAGAGGCACAGAGAGAGAGAGGGAGACACAGAATCCGAAGCAGGCTCCAGGCTCTGAGCTGTCAACACAGAACCCGATGTGGGGCTCGAACCCACGAACTGTGAGATCATGACCTGAGCTGGAGTCAGTTGCTTAGCCGACTGAGCCACCTAGGCGCCCCTAATTAATCTTTTTAGGTTTGCCAGGGTATCTAGGCAGTATTCATTTTCTTAGCTATTTTATCCAGTGGGCCGTGTGCCTCGGTGGTAACCTACCACCCTGTTGGTTTTGGGGATAAAATTGCATCAAAAATCGTCCGTCCATGCCACTTAGCAGAGGCTAGATTTCCATCTTAATTTATTACTGGTCAATCTTCATGTTAATAAGATAAACATAGACGGACTCAGTAGACTGTCTCTCCTGTAGTTCTTACTGACAACATGTGCCCGTCATTTTTTAAGTGCTGGCTTGGCGTGACCTTCCCCTTTCTCTTTGCCATTCCATTTCTCTCCTTGTCCTGTGATCAGGAGGAGGACAACTCTACCTACAACTTCCGGTGGTACACCAGTTACGCCTGCCCGGAGGAGCCCCTGGAGTGTGTGGTGACCGACCCCTCCACACTGGAGCAGTATGATCTCTCCAGGTGAGGCCAGCGTCAGCCTGGCCTTGGCCTTGGCCCTGGCCCTGGCCCGGTACAGCGTAGTGCTAGGCTGCTGGCTTAGGCTTTGCTGGTGAGCATGTAGCTGAGTTGATAGTGGGGAGTCCAGTAAGTGTGTGGGGGTACCGGACCAAGATGGAGAGTTTTAAACAGAACAGATTCTAACAGTGGCGTGGTAGCCCTTGTGACACACACCGCTCCATGCCATGGCAAAGCTTCAGTCTGCAGCTGCGTGGTCGTGCTTTGAAACAGGGACCGTCGGTGCTGGGGGTGAGGGCACCCCACGGCCTGCCGCGTACCGAGCCTAGTGAAAGTCGACATGCTCGTGGGTGTGATGAGTCACGGTGAGCTAACTCCGTAGCTGGATGGGTAGGGCTGCTTTCATTCTGTGTGTCCTCACCTACTCAGGAATGAATTGTCAGACTGAAATCTGTTAGTATTATGAGCATGCGTTTTGCTTGGGAATTTTAGCCTGGCAAAATCCGAGGGTGGTCGCGGAGGAAACTGGTATGCCATGGACAACGCGGGCGAGCGCAGCACGTGGCGGAAGTACTACCTCAACGTGTGTCGGCCCCTGAACCCAGTGCCGGGCTGCGATCGCTACGCGGCGGCTTGCCAGATGAAATACAAGAACGACCAGGTGAGCCCGCCTTTTCCAGTAATCTCATCCCTCACCCCGCCCCTCACCCCCTAGCCCTGCCGCCAGCACATGACTCAGTGGGCGGAGGCGGCTATTTTGGGACTTCCAGATCAAAGGAGGCCTGGCTGTTGAAGCGAAGCCCCGTGAGCAGGAGTGGGGCCCCGGTGTAAACTCATCTGCCTCCCACCCACGTGGTCGCACTTGAGTCGTTGTTCCGATTTAGAACTGAATGGAATGCCCGGTGCTTGTGACCTCTGGTCACACTACAGGGCCGAGGACGCTCCTCATGGTATGTCTCGCCCCAGTTCAGAAGTGTCTTTGAGGCCGTGAGACGTCTGTAAAGAATGGTCTTGCTTCGCAAGTTCACGAGGGGGAGCCTGGCTCGGGAGAGCTGCCGTGGCCCAGCAGATCCACGCGGGGCGCCAGGCTGCGCTGCATGGATTGAACGCAGCTCCTGCCGGAGTGCCAGCACATTTCCCTGTGCCCCTCATGCATGGCGACTCGTGGGATAAAGACGGACGTGTGCTTCCTCAAAACTAGCACGTCGGGAATGGACTTTACTGGCATGTGCAATGCAGCCACCTGGAGGGGTTTTCCAGGAAGCTGGCGAGCGCACTCTGGTGGTCAGGAGTGAAGTTCCCTGCTGTGTATTCACGTGTGCATGTGTGTGCGTGTGTGCACGCACGCACGCTCCTTGTAGGAGCGGTGACTTCAGGGGATAGTCGGTCCTCCTCGTTCCCGGGTTCTGTGTTTGAGATTCACTCACTTGCTAGCACGGATTTGTGGCCCAGACTCAAATCCGGCCGTGCTTCCGGTCACCCGAGGATGTGTGCGCCGTGGCCCGGCTGCACGTTCCCAGCTGAGGGGGAACCGGGCAAAACTCCGCCATCTCCTGTCGGCTCTCCTGTGGAGTGGAGTGTGAGGGGCTGGGGGGGGAGGCTGGGGGGCAGAAGCTTCTGGTTCTGGGCCAGAGGACAGGGGTTGAGTCCTGCCTTGGATGCCTGTTAGCAGGGAGGCCTCAGACAAGGCACTTGGCACGTGCGAACCTCCCTTCCCCTTTTGTCACATGAGGACAATAGAATCTGCCAGCGTGAGTCGCGTTCAGGACTTGGGACCATCATCTCCGTGGGGTACATGTACGAATAGGTGCACGATCCCCTTGGAAAGAGGGTTCAGTGTCTGCGGCAACCTCGTGGATCACAACAACCACACGTACCAGCAACAAAGTCTTGTGTTCACTTTGGAGCGCAGACCTAATAGACACATTTGTTTGCAGGGTTCCTTTTCTGAGACTGTCTCCATCAGTAACTTGGGCGTCGCAAAGACGGGCCCCATGGTGGAGGACAGTGGCAGCCTCCTTATAGAGTACGTGAACGGCTCAGCGTGCACCACCAGCGACGGGAGGCTCACCACCTACACCACCAGGATCCATCTCGTCTGTTCCAGGGGCAGCCTGGTAAGGCGCTGAGCGTTGCCTTTGGGTTCTTTTGTGGCTGAGCACCAGCCAATGTGTCTCTTGCGGAGATAAACAAGTCTGGGGGTGGGGTTTTCTTTCTGGCTCGTGTAGACACCATTCTGTCCCTTACTTCTTGTCAGCTGGTGATCTGAGATTCCCGGTCCCATGATGGGTCTTCGAGACAGTTTTGCCCAAACCCCCAGTGTTCATGGAGGAGGAAGCCGGGGCCGGGTGCTGCTCAGATCCACAGATGAATGACACACATTGTGTGTGTTACCTGGGCCAATCCAGGATGCAAAATTAAGGGTAGGAAGTAGAGAAAGCGGCCCTGAGTTCCTTAGCCAGGGCAGAACAGAAGAGAAACTCCAAATAAATATGCCTTGGGGTCGTTATGTAAAGTCCCAATTGTTTTTCCAAAAAAAAAAAAAAAGAAATGTTGGTAAATATATATAGCATAAAATGTACCGTTTGAATCGTCTTTAGATATCAGTCTGGGGGCATCAGATAACACACACGATGTTACACGCCACTGTCCCTGGCTCTCCTCCCGGAACTTGGCTATCCCAAATCCAATTGCTTTTTTTTACCTGCGGTTTTACATTTATATCTGGGTCACATGTTCTTTGAATAACTGTTCGAGGTCTTAGATGACTGCACAGTGGAGATAATAGAATTCATGTTTATTATCAAATAAAGGGTCAGGTACACATTTTAAGTGTCTGTTCTGGCTTCCTGTAGCTTCTCTGGAACAGCAATGCGTCTTTGGTCCTTAGTGACCTGGTGGACTTTGTCACACACGCCCCCTTGCCTCGCAGACCCCCAGGTTCTCTGTGTCACTTGCCAACAGCTGATTTTTTCCAAGAGATGATTTCGTTAGAGGTCAAGGAGGGGTCTCTGATAAGGGAATGAAATTCCTAGCTGGATGAGCACCCACGTGGTGCAAGACGCCCCGTGATTGAACTTGTCCCTTGATTAACAGCCAGGGGTTGGGTTTGCGGGTTTTCTCCCTCAGTCTCAGGAAGAACTCGAGGCTGCCCAGCCCAGCCCTCGCCACCTCCTGGGCATGTCTGCGTCCCCTCCTTGGAGCCCTGCCCACTCTGCTTCCTTGATGCCATGGAGATACTGGACTATTCCAGAAGGTTCTCTGGGATCCTTAGATTTTCCGCTTTCCTGTGACACCCCCTGTGGACAGTGTTCTGTGGTCCGTAGAGCAGCCCCGCGTCGTCACTGTATCTCTGAATACTCGTGTGGGGCTTGGTACGCACCGTGCACCCCAGAGGCCGTGAACGGAGTCACGTCACAGAGTTCTGCGAGCCACAGAACTTTCGGAACTTCCACGGTTAAAGCAGCTGCTTTTCACAACCACAGTGTGACGCAGCAGGGGTGGGTGTGTGTTTTTTTAAAGGATTTTTAAAACAATTCAATTTGGGGGGGAGCAGAGAGAGCATGCCAAGCAGGCTCCGCACTGTCAGCACAGAGCCCAACACAGGGCTCAAACCCATGAACCTGAATTGAAACCAAGAGTCGGACACTTAGCCACCGGAGCCACCCAGGGGCCCCGGGACGGAGGTGGTTTTTTGTTTGTTTGGTTTTTAGTTTAGGCGTTTATAGATGTGTTTTTGTTTGCCTGTTGGAGATGAGGCCAGAGCGCTGGGTGGCTCACGTGTGGGCTTGCTGTCAGGCGTGTCCTCCTGTGAGCCTGGGAAGGCGTCTTGACGCTCCGTGCCTCTGCTCACCTGTGTGTGGATGGTGGGCGGTTACAGAACCTGGCTCCCGGGCTCACTGTGAGGCTCGGGTGTGAAAGACTCGTGAAACAGCGCAGCGGTAAACACTGTGGCGGGAGCTGCCGCTGCCTGCAATGAGGTCGAGCTCCCCCAGGGGGCGGTACGGCGCACGTTTGGGCCACTTTTCACCGAAACACACCCAGGACAGTGCACTCGCTGTACGTTTGGGCCGCCAGGGGAACGCACCCGCTGAGCAGGACTGCGCAGCCGGGCCCCACACAGCGGCAGTGCTCACAGCGCCCAAGAGGCTCCCTGTGTCCCTTCCCCGCAGCTCTGTACCCTTGGTCCCTCGTTCGGAGCTTACGTTGGTTAAACATCACGTGCCGTGGTCTTTCGTGTCTGCCTTCTTACTTTCCGTACTCTTGGTGTGGAGCGTCTCTCAAAAACGTGGACTCAAACCCGACTCTGGACCCCAATTCTGCCGTCCACCGCCACGTGACCTCAGATCACTTTCTTGACATTCAAGCCCAAGACGTGGCACCTCCTTAGTGGGAACAACAGGCCGTGAAATTGTTATTAGGCGCCTGGTCTCTCATTGACACGTAATGAAACGTTCAGTGGATTTTAGTTATTTCTGTGTGCTAGTCCAGTATTCTCTCGGTGAGATCGAGTTCCATCTCCTTATACTGACTGTTACCCTGCATTTAACCTTTCAGAACACCCACCCCATATTTTCTCTCAGTTGGGAGTGCGTGGTCACTTTCCTGTGGAATACAGAGGCCGCCTGTCCCATCCAGATAATGACAGACACAGAACAGGTACGTGTGGGTCCTGGGGCATCTCGCTGTGCTGCCCCCGCTCTGCGCTCACCCCTTGCCTCATGCTTGCAGATCTGTTCCTGGCTCCTCCGTTTCCTGCACCATGGCACAGGGATCTGGAGTCCCCCCTGCATCGTGCTCCCCTAGCCCTGGCTCCCAGATGCTGGGCTAAGAACCAGACCCTGGGCTGTACCCCCCGATTACTATAGATTTGTTCCCTTTTCTTCATTCTACTGTCCCTTCCGTGTTGCAGTGACATCCCGCTGCGCTCCCTTGCTGCAGAGATGTGGGGGTTTTTCACTCTAGCATCTAAGACATTGCAGGGCCCCGTCACCTGCAGGATCTGGCTCGTCTGTTTCATTGTGATGCTCAAAGTTGTCAGGCTCCGAACTCAGCCCTGTTAACTGCCATTGCTTCTATGTGCCTCTTGCCGTCCTGGCTTTTCTTGCTTTTTGGCCTTGGCCTTGGCCTGTGTTCTTGCCCATAATTACTTATGGGTTGCTTATGGTTTCCAACTAACTTTTCCCTCGAGGGTCAGCTTTGGTCTCCTTATTTAGGTAGCTATCGTAGCCTTAAGAGCTTTCAGGGACATGCACTATTTCTCAGCTCGGTATCACACCTGGGCACACTGCAGGGACGCATCTCAAGGGGCTGCTTTCCTACAGGGGTTTGAGGTCAGTGGAGAAGCACATGCTCTGTGAGGCCTGGCCGTGCAGGTTGGCGAGGGCGCTTGGTGTTGGCCGTGTTCTTGCGGAATCGGTTTGAACGCATCCCTTTCCCCCGTTATTCTTGCAGGCCTGTTCTATAAGGGACCCGAACAGTGGGTTTGTGTTTGATCTTAACCCGCTGAACAACACCCAAGGATACGTGGTCTTAGGCATCGGGAAGACTTTCATGGTAAGAGCTACCGGATGAATTTCCAGTTTCTTCTGAAACGAGGACAGTGTGTGTGGAAGTTATCTTCCGCTAGTACGTGCTGGTGGCAGGTGTCTAGGCATGGCCCAGGGCACTGCGATGGCAGCCGTTACCCGGGAAGAGAAGTCCAGATTTGAGGGGAGAGGGAGGTAACACTTTCGCTCCATCCTGCTGTGGTACAAACGTGAGGGTGACATTTTTCAGAAAAGAAATTCTTCCTAATCTGTTACTGTGTGTCTCGAGCCGTGGTCCCGGGCCAGCAGCATTGGCGTCACCCCGGAAGTTGTTAGAGATACGGATTCTGGTGGGGCGGGTCCATCAGTTTGTTTTAACCAGCTGCCAGGTGACTCTGGTCCCCACTGGAGTCAGAGAGCCACCAGTCCACAGCAAAGTGCTTACATTATCCTATAAGAGGGAAACAACCTGGGGTGGGTGGCTGCGTTCTAGAATCTTCTGATAGCACTTCCTTCACTGAAAGCCCTGACATTGGAAAACCTCCAGGTTAATGCTGTTTTGGTATACACTAAGCATTGCTGGAAAAGTGTGTATGTGTGTGTGTGTATTTTAGTTTGTGTAAAATTTTGCAGCAATCCACATGGGAAGGAGAGAACACTCTTTGAGGACAGGCAGTGGGATAAGAACGTCTTACATAAATTTGACACGGAGGGGAGTTTGTCGGTACACCTGGTGCGGGAGAGCATACAGGTTGTCCCACGGGCCAGGGTGTGTGGGGGCACCCAGGCAGGTTTGTCCCTCAGCAGCACTCTGACCGGTCATCTCCCCAGCCCCCAAACTGCCACAGCAGGGTTTGGTTTATAACAAGGGCGAGTGTAGGTGGCCACCTGTGAGAGTGGGAGAGGCAGAGAACACTGTCAACCCACATCGAGGACATGCTGGAAGATCGTAGCCCTTATAAAGAACATACTAGAAGCAGCCCAGAGTGCCTTGTTTGTGCTAGCAGGGACCCTGGGAGGTGCCAGGTGTGTCTAGGCTCCTGGGTGACAGCAAGAGAGTCTTCTTCTTAGGCCAGCACCACCCACCAGCTGACTACCCGACTTTGCCCCCTTGCCCCCCGGTCCTCCTGGGCCCAGTGGCTCTCAGGTATGCCCAGCAGCCTCCCCCTGCTGTTGAAGCTGCCGAGTGAGCCCTCTATGGGGGTGCCTGAGCACCCCCATCAGAGGGGCCCACAGATGTCGCCCCCCAGGATGGCCAGTGCTCGTAGCCTGGCGGAGGGAGCCCAAGCTCTCTGCAGCTCTGTGGCTCATTTGCAGGCAAGACCATGAAAGAAGGAAGGGGAGGCTGCATCCGAATGTGGCTGACCCCGGCCTCCCACGCAGAGCCCGCACGGCTGCTGAGCGCCTGCTTCCCTGTCGTCCCGACCGGCCACTTCCCGAGTAGGAAGCTTTGGTCTTTAAGAGAAGCACTTCCTGTACGTAGGCCTTGATTTTGTGCACGTTGTCCGTGAACACTTAGCCGATGTAGAGAAGTCTTTCCTTTCTGTGTCTTCATAGAACAGAACGTATTTAACGTCATTGTCGCGATAGAGTACCACCGACATCTGTAATAAATCCAGGGGTGCCACCTCCTGGTTCCTTGCAGTTAACGTTGCAACTGCATGTAGTGCCTCTAGTATTGAAAACGGCGTCAAAGTCGGCCCTGCGCACACATTCCCTCTTATAGGGGGAGCCTTGCTGTACGTAATGGTCTCTTGCGTTTAGGGATACGGGGCTGTGTAAATACATTTTTTTTTTTTGCATTTACTTATTTTTAAGAGACAGAGAGAGACAGAGCATGAACAGGGGAGGGGCAGAGAGAGAAAGAGACACAGAATCTGAAGGAGGCTCCCGGCTCTGAGCTAGCGGTCTGCATAGAGCCCGACGTGGGGCTCGAACCCACGAACCGTGAGATCATGACCTGAACTGAAGTCGGATGCTCAACCAGCTGAGCCACCCAGGTGCCCTGGGGCTGTGTAAATAAATACGTGTTTGTCATTCCATAGAAGCAATTTATGGGTGTTGCCATTTGGACTTCAAATTGTGCATTACGTACTGACTTGTGGATTTAAGTGCCCAAACACATAAATTGGTAACTTGAGTACCAACTAGTGAGCCTCGTAGGGTTCAAGTCGCTAGGGCTCCTTGTTTGTGCTGAGTTTCGTGACCTACGTTAACGCGTGCGGCTCTCGCTGTCTGGCCTGCAGTTTAACGTGTGCGGCACGATGCCGGTCTGTGGCACCTTCGACGGAAAGCCGGCCTCTGGCTGTGAGGCGGAAACCCAGACAGAGGAGCTGAAGAATCTGAAGCCAGAAAAGCCAGTTGGACTCGAGAAAACCCTCCAGCTGTCCACTGAGGGCTTTATAACTCTGACCTACAAGGGGCCTCTGTACCCTCACACAGGTGAGTTCAGAACCACGTGGTTTCTGCGTCTGACGAGTGTCCTCGTGGCTCTGTGCGTGTCTGTGAACCTCTGAGGGTGCAGGGCATGCGACCGTGCGGCCTCCCCCGCCCTCCTGCCTCGGGGCCGAGGCACCACACACGCACCCTCTGTGCTCGGCCAGCTCCCTGCCGTCCTGTTAGGTGGCGGGACCACGCTGTTGACGGTCCCTGTTCCAGTCCTTCCCCCAGCCTCCCAGCCCTGGGTGCTTCTGGGATGTGGGGCTGTGTGGCCTCAGGCTCGTTACTCACCCTCCTTGCTTAGGGCTCCTCTTGTCTTGAGTGGGGACGATGACGTTGTGTGGAGTGCTGCGGGAGACGATGTGCTGGTGGCCGTGGGGTCCTCACCGGGTCACTCGCTGGCCCTACACACCTCCTTGGTCCCCTCCCTGCAGGGGCCCTTTAGTGGTCGTCCTACTTTTGCCCTCCGCTCCCACCCCCCGCAACAGTCTGTGTTGAACACGGAGTGATAGTTCAGGTGTTTAGGGCAGGCCACTCCCAGCCGCGTGTGCCTGGACTAGAGGCCAGCGCTGTCACAGGGGCTGCAGGACGGGCCCCCCTCTTGCTGAGTCCTGCCAACCTCCTATTGCTGAAACTGTCGGGAGACTCCCTCTCTCCCACCTTCCCTCCTGAGCTTCGGTCTCTGCCCTTGCCCCTGCCCACGGTGCTCCACCCTTAAGATGGCCCTGGGCTCCCTTTCGTCACCTCCTTCAGGTAACAGCTCAGATGTCCCTTTTCTCACTGAGGCCTCTAAAATCCCCACCACCTTGGGGTCTCTAATGTCTGGGCCCGCTGCGTTTCCTTCCTCATCCTTCCCGCCGCCTGGCGTGGCCTAGACTGCGTTGCACGTGCTTCCTGTTGGGGCCACTGGACTGGAATGTAAGCTCCTGGGAGGGCAGGGATGTCTTGCGTCTCTTCCACTCCGGCGTGGCAGGGATGTCTTCCGTCTCTTCCACTCCGGCGTGGCAGGGATGTCTTGCGTCTCTTCCACTCCGGCGTGGCAGTGAGTGGTGTTGAACACAGCGCTGCTAGCTAACGTTCGGGTTGAGGTAGGGATGTTGCTCGTGCATGTTTACTGGGATAGAAGACCGGCCCGGCTGCCAGGCCCACCCTGTCACTGTTGCGGTGAATGCGGCCACGCTGTGGTTCACATCAGGGCCCTTGAAACAGACCCAGGGCCGTGGTGTCGTCATCTTAGAGGGTGGCTGTGAGGTTTGTTCCTGTGGGGGCGTTGTCCTGCTGCTCTGTTTCTTCACGGCTGGCCTCCTTGTTCTCCAGGGACTTCTGATGCCTTCATCATCCGCTTTGTTTGCAACGATGATGTCTACCCAGGAAACCCCAAGTTCCTGCATCAGGACATGGACTCTGGCCGGGGGATCCGAGACACTTTCTTTGAGTTTGAGACGGCGCTGGCTTGTGTCCCTTCTCCAGTGGACTGCCAGGTCACGGGTAAGGCCAAGAGGACCAGGATTAGAACCAGAATCCAGGGTGTGTGTGTGCGTGCATGCGTGCATGTGGCTGTGTGGTGTATTTTACAGGCAGCATACTTGTGTTATGTGCTTCTTGGATACGCACACTTGGCGGTGTTTCTCCGAAAGAGAATCTGGATACATAATTCAGAGTTTTAAGTGATGTTTTGGAATCAGAAGCTGCCTAAGAACAGAAGAATACTCGGGAAAAAAGTAAAATACGTTCAGAGCTTCTTATTTGAGGACCTAAAAGGCACTAAAGCTCTGGGAGCTGAGCAGTGTCCTCAGGACGCCTGGTGCCTTGTGGGGTCCCTGCACCCCCACATCAGTGACTGCACTTTGTCGTGGAGGGCAGTTCCGAGGGTCCAAGTGAATGGATGTGTCTGTAGGAAAAGCCTCTTAGCCTCCTGAGGCTCTTCTGATTCCTTTATAACGATGTCAAGTTCATGCCTCTTCGGTCTTTGACCTGGGTGTGCACTGGTGCACCAATGCTGGTAAGAGAGCAGGGGTAGCTGGAGTGCTTCCGTGTGTTTCAGACCCTGCTGGAAACGAGTATGATCTGAGCGGCTTAAGCCAAGTCAGGAAGCCCTGGGCGGCCGTGGACACCTCCATTGATGGAAAAAAGAGGACTTTCTATTTGAGTGTTTGCACCCCCCTTCCCTACATTCCCGGATGTCACGGTGAGTAGCGAGCCTTTGACTCGAACCGCATCCGCCTTCCTGCCGCCCCCGCCCCGGACAGACCAACTCCGGCTCTTGCAGGCAGTGCCGTGGGGTCTTGCCTGGTGTCCGAAGACAGCGGCTGGAACCTGGGTGTGGTGCAGATCAGTCCTCAGGCCGCAGCTGACGGGTCCCTGAGTATCGTCTACGTCAACGGCGACAGGTGTGGGAGCCAGCGCTTCTCGACCCGGATAACGTTCGAGTGTGCGCAGACTTCGGTGCGTGAGCGCGTCCGCGAGCCCGGGGCCTGCCCGTCAGCGGCTCTGTTTCCCGTCTCCCGTCAGCCTCTGAACCCTCTTTCTGATTTCACACTTGCTTGTATTTTCGTGGGTTGTAGGCCTCCCATAGCCTTTGACCAGAACATACTCTTTCCCCCAGGACGTCACAGGTTTAGTAAGGCTTTTTATGTTTTTCTCATGGAGATTGAAAGTTGGGTGTTAGTTTGGCTTAAAACAAGAATAAAAACCTCAGTTGTTGGTTTCTGTTGTAGGGATCACCGACGTTCCAGCTTCTGGATGATTGTGAGTACGTGTTCGTCTGGAGAACGGTGGAAGCCTGTCCTGTCGTCAGGGTGGAAGGTGAGGCCTGGGGCCCTGCACGCTGATGGCTGCCAAGGCATCAAGCGGCAGACACCCCAAACAGCATCCGGGTACAGAACCCTGTAGTGATGGCCACACGCACGGTCACGAGATGCTCATTAGGAGAAGGATAATTTCTCATCCTAGAGTCTTGTCCTCCACTGCCTTGCCACCTTTGCCGGTGCCCCTTTCCTCACCTACTTGAGCGATGGCTTACTGGCTTGTCACATGGGAAAACCTTGACTTGAGCTTTTGTGTGGTTAAGTGGACCTTCACCCTGTGACCTAGGCCTTTCTAGAATGCTGTTTGACGGGCAGTCCGTAATGTTCCAAGCATGATGAGATGATGTTGAAATGGCCTTGAGTGCTTATTTTAAGACAGTATCCGTGGGATTAAAAGCTGTAAGACTTTTTGCCCGAGAGAGTGAGTGCACGTGGAATTGCAATGGCCTTCTGCTTCCTGTGTGTTCTTGAAGGAGACAACTGTGAGGTGAAGGACCCGAGACATGGCAACGTGTACGACCTGAAGCCTCTGGCCGTCAGTGACACGGTCGTGAGTGCTGGCGAGTACACCTACTACTTCCGGGTCTGTGGAAAGCTGTCCTCAGACGTCTGCCCCACCGATGACAAGTCCAAGGTGGTCTCATCGTGTCAGGAAAAGAAGGGACCCCTGGGATTTCAGAAAGTCGCAGGTACTGGGGGTTTTTCTTAGGCTTTTGCGCAAGAATGGAATTGCATATTAAGGCGGCGTGCTGAGGATTGCGTCTTTCCAAAAGCTGCCTTCTGAAAGGTGAAAGCTGCCCTTGGGTGAAATATTAACGTTTCTGATTTCGCTTGATTTTCTTAAGCAGAATGCATCCTGACAGATGTCACTAGAGTTTATTTTGTTCTTCCTTAGCAATTCCAGTTACTGATTCTTTATCGTAACCCAGGGGCACGCTGAAGTAGCCAGTCCTTTCTAGAATCAAGTCAGAGGAGACGCACTTAATACAGGGTGTGGCTCTAACGTACAGGGTAGGCTGTCGCTCATGGTGCTGTCTCTGCACCTGCGCAAGTGGTACTCGTTTGAGAACTTATAAAAAAAGAAGTAGCTGGGGCGACTGGGTGGCTCAGTCAGTCAAGCATCCGACTTCAACTAAGGTCACGATGTCGTGGTTTGTGAGTTCGAGCCCTGCATCTGTTTCTTCAGATCCTCATTGGTCCACTCTCTCTCTGCTCCTCCCCTGCTTTCGCACGCCCTAGCTCTCAAATCGTAAAAATAAAGTGCCGACAGGGTGCAGAGTGTGTGGGCAGCCCCTAGGGCCGTCCCCTTAGTGATGTGAACCTGCGATCCTCGTTTCCGCTGGCCGTCCGTGATGTGGTGCCAGGGGCAGGAGGAGCCTGGGTTTCATTCCTCGTGAGGGACAGCGAGGCAGGGCCAGGCTCTGGGCCTGGGAGGCCAGGCACCCGTGCTCTCATGGCGATTTGTTTGGGGGACGTGGCTGGGAGACTTGGGGCCCTGAGCCTTGTTTTAATCAGGTCCTTTCTGAACAGGCCTCCTCACTCAGAAGCTGACTTACGAGAATGGCTTGTTGAAGATGAACTACACGGGGGGCGACACCTGCCATAAGGTGTACCAGCGCTCGACCGCCGTCTTCTTCTACTGCGACCGTAGCACGCAGAGGGTGAGTGTGCTCCCGGCCACGGCCGCCCTGCTCCCCCAGAGGGCGAGTGTGCTCCTGGCCACGGGCATGGCCGCCCTGCTCCCCCAGAGGGCAAGTGTGCTCCCGGCCACGGGCATGCCGCCCTGCTCCCCCAGAGGGCGAGTGTGCTCCCGGCCACGGGCATGGCTGCCCTGCTCCCCCAGAGGGCGAGTGTGCTCCCGGCCACGGGCATGCCGCCCTGCTCTCCCAGAGGGTGAGTGTGCTCAAGGCCACGGGCATGGCCGCCCTGCTCCCCCAGAGGGCGAGTGTGCTCCCGGCCACGGGCATGGCCGCCCTGCTCCCCCAGAGGGTGAGTGTGCTCAAGGCCATGGGCATGGCCGCCCTGCTCTTCATGATATGCATCCACTCTGGCCTTTCCGAGTCCCCTGGTCCGCCCACTGCAAATGCAGAAGTTACAGAAGATGGGTTGGAGCCTTGATCAGTGTGTATGGATTTTAATGAACACCACCATCTGTTGCTATCTCAGTTCTTAGCATTCAAAGTGTAGTTAACTGAAGTTTCCTGTGTGTCGCTCTTCCCTTTTCCAGCCGGTATTTCTCAGGGAGACCTCAGATTGCTCCTACGTGTTCGAGTGGCGAACGCAGTATGCCTGCGCACCTTTTGACGTGACCGAGTGTTCATTCAAGTAAGTCCATGCGTCTTGGACACCTTTGGGCAGGCTGGTGAACTGGGCACAGTTCTGCTGTAACAGTTCATCGTCAGGAGAGGACGTTAGCTTCAGTGGGTTCCCCAAGCCTTTGTTCCTTCGTATTCAAATGAGCAGCTGGACCAGGCTAAGGCCCGAACCCTTCACAGCTTTGGGTTCCGGTGATGATTTTGTGCTAAGATGCGTACAGGGAAGTGATTGCAGCTAGAACAGAGAAGCCTTGCATGGTTCACAGGGGTGAGTGGGGTAGAGTGAGCAGGACTCCCCTAGCCTCGGCTCTACCCTTGATCTCTGCTTGTTTCTGAGGGAGGAGGCGGGGGGAGGATGAGGGCAGAGATGCAGAGTTCGGGGGGTTGGAGACAGGGCGGGGGGGGCTCCCAGAGGCCGCCCGTGGTTCTTTTGATCTCCGTCACCTGTGGCTCCTGGGATTGGGTGACTGGCAGGTAAGTAGAGGCCTCTGCTATGTGTGCATTTCAACAGTCGCCCTTGGAACTATTACAAAATAGGCCTCTTGCATCCCATCCCTGGAGGTTTTGTCTGTGGTTCCGAACGGCTGGGGGACATGCCCTCACTTCTGCTGTGTGACGATCCACGTGAAAAGGGTCACAGGCTGACAGCATCTTGTCCTGGGGGAAAGTTGAGTCATTGCCATGTTTTCCTTCCTTCTCTATTTTGTTGTGTTCTCTCTTTTTATTTATGTAAAGTAACAATTTTTTAAGTGTTCATAATGTGGAAAAGTCTACATTCAGTAATCTGTGTTTGGTGACTTTGAATCATAATTTGTTCTGTAACGTTACCTTTTCCAGCTGATGTTTCTTGAGCATTTTCATGTGAGACAAATTCATTTCTCCCTTCTAATGGGCGTGAACTTTCCTTCCGAGTAGATAGGCCTAATTGACACGGCTATTCTCTTTCTGCCATTTGAGACTCTCTTCTGCTTTCTGAGATTTGCATACAAGGAGTCTTATTTTTTTATTTGTTTTAGCATGAAACCTTTCACAGCAAATATTTTTATTCTCAGTTTTTAGTTTGTTTTTTTAAGTTTGTTTATTTCAAGAGAGGGAGAGTGCATGAGTGTGGGAGGGGCAGAGAGAAGGTCGAGAGGGAGAATTGCAAGCAGGCTCGGTGTCGTTAGCGCAGAGCCCAATGCAGGGCTTGATCCCATGCACCATGAGATCAGGGCCTGAGCCGAAACCAGGGGTCAGGTGCTCAACCAACTGAGCCACCCAGCTGCCCCCATACACGGTTTTTAAACGAATTAATGAAATCAAAGGAAAACAGAATAGTCCATTAAAACGGAAGTTTATACATGCATATATTGTAATGAATTTATGGCAGTGCAAAAATGCGTGGAAGGTCACCTTGTCAGGAAGGTTTTCTCTGACCGCAGCATCTAAAATCAATCTCCGTTCACCACCAGCCCCAAACCTCACATCCCCCTTTCCTGCTTTTTTCTCTTCATCTTTAATTGCCATCTGATATAGTATATACTTAAATTTTTATTTTGAAATTCTGTTTATAGTATTTTCCTTCTGGTAATTTCTGTAAATTTCATAAGACGAGTGGTTTTTATCCATTTTGTTCAATATAATACTCTCAGCTTAGCACCTGTCTTTTGAGTGAACGAATGAATGCTTCCATTCCTTGTCTTACCTGCCGAGTCCTCATGAAGTGTCGTCTGTGATCGCGTCTCTGTCTTCACCTGGACCTGGTGCGTCCCAGGGACAGAGCGAGTGTCTTGCTCGCCACTAATGCCGCGCTAGAGTGGGACTGGCTCTCAGTGACGGTGGTGTTTGGGATTTGTGTAGTAAGGAAACGTCCAGCCAGAGCAGAAGTGTCGACACCAGTTCATTTTTATTTCAGTGGCCGTTGGTCTCCTTGGGGTTGGGCAGCAGGTGGCTGGCCCGCCGTTTGTTCTTGTCCTCGCGCTGGCTTCAGCGTGGGGAGCACTTGCTTCTCAGGCTTGGTCTTTGCTCTCTTCTGGGGGAATACATGCCGAACAAGGTGGTGGGAGAGGTCCAGTGTGTAGTTCTGACCCGGGGTAGGATCAAAGTCCCAGGATGTCAGCCACAGAAAACGCCTTAGATCCCTGAGCCTTTCCAGACAGGGTGCTGTCCGTGCCGAGTGCAAGTGACCTGACGGCAGTGCTCTCTCCCCTCCAGAGACGGGGCTGGCAACACCATCGACCTCTCGTCGTTGGCAAGGTACAGTGACAACTGGGAAGCTGTCACGAGGACAGGGGCCACTGAGCACTACCTCATCAATGTCTGCAAGTCTCTGTCTCCCCAGGCTGGCTCAGGTGAGAGAGGACTCTTGGTGGGCTGATGGCTTGTGGTCAGTTTAGGGGAAGATCAAGCGGGAGCAGAATTCTTTGAAGGTGCATCACCTTGACACCATGTGAGTGCTTTGGCCATGAAGCAGCGGGAGGAATTATTTAAGGGTCTGATGACTGACTTCTGGGGTGGCCCAGGGATAAATCGGTGTTGAAGACTCTGCTGAGTACACTGTAACCAACCTCATAAAGGGATGGAGGTAGATGAAGATATGATCATGGTGGCAGACCAGTCTTCGTGGGGTAGGAGACACAGGGTGTGAGACAGAGATCGGGTGTGTGCCTTCTGTGTTTATTGAGAGGAGTGTGGGTGGGTGGTCCTCTGCGTCTCCTCGCTTCGTGTGGTTCTTAATCCAGGAAGTGGGTGCTAGTGCTTTACCCGGGCTAGGTGGCATGGGCGTTTCGGGGACTGGGAAATGGGTGGACTTCTTGGTGACTCTTAAAGATGGTATGCGAGTGTCGGCCATTAAAAATGCTCTGTTGGCTTAATGTAGGTGGTTCAGCTTCCTCATATTCGGGTTCAAAAATAACTCAGGCCGTGAAACTTGGGAATCTCCATGCACCCCACGTCTCCCCCGTTTCATCTACGGTAAAACAGCATGTCACAGAGAAGTCCTGTGATATCATTGTCGTCTCACTTAGGCAAAGGAGAAACAGATATTTTGAGTCACTGTGAGCATCAGATCTGTAGCGCGTCTGAGGTTATCTGCCTGACACATTCTAGACGGGAAAATCGCGGAAGGTAACCCTTAACCGTGGCTTGTCTCTCAGAGCCGTGCCCTCCAGAGGCTGCCGTGTGTCTCCTGGGCAGCTCCAAGCCTGTGAACCTCGGCCGGGTGAGGGACGGGCCGCAGTGGAAAGATGGCAGCACCATCCTGAAGTACGTGGATGGGGACTTGTGTCCAGACCAGATTCGGAAAAAGTCGACCACCCTCCGATTTACCTGCAGTGAGAGCCAAGTCGTAAGTGACACAGCTTCCTCAGCCCCCGATGCTCTGTGGGCGGGACTCCAAGGGCCAGCGAGACTGTCTCGTTTCCCGTGGGACGTGAGCGGGAAGGGGCTGAGGATGCCCCCGTAGGACAGCAGGAGCCAGCAGCCCTGTGCCAGCCCTGGGGCTCCCCTCTGGCTCTGGGATGCCCAACCTGGTAATTCTAGTTTCAGAATTAGTTGGTTCTTGTTAAAGTTTGGTTCCCCGAAGACCCCCCAAAGGCTGTAGAGAAAACCAGTATTTGAGAGCCCGCCCTCTGTCTTCGAGGCCGTGGCTTGGGAGAAGCAGAAGGTTAGACAGACTGCCCAGAGCAGCTCGGCCACTTCCTGGCTGTGCCACTTGCTTGATTACTTAACCATCCCTGGCTGTTTGCCCGCTAATAACGCGAGCTGTTCCCATCTTGCCAAATCGAAGTGAGTTGGAAGAGGTAGGAGGCGCCACCCCTCAAGGCTGGGGTGTGGCTGGGGCATGGCAGAGCGTTTCTGTGGCCCGTGCCCGTCGCTGATGGGCTGCTGTGTGTAGCCAAGCAGGTGTGGACTGAACGAGTGGTTTCTCTGGACTGTTTCTCACCGTGGAAACGTCTCCACGTGTGAGATTAAGATGAAGCCCCGGGTGCTCTTGTGTAAGATTGGGGTTGTGGCTAATTCAGGAGTAAAGTCAGGCCGGACCAGCCCACTCCGCGTGAGGACGGAGCGCCCACCCTCTGCAGCTCTTCGGCCGGCAGCGACAGGGGGAGATGGGAGCCCGGGAGCCGGAGGTCGGCCCTCGTTAGGGAGTAGCGGTCTCCTCAGGAAACTAGACACCTGAGCCGCTGGGACTGCACCCCTGGGCCCCAAGAGTCTCAGCTCTGTAACCGGGCAGAGGCTCGGGGCCGAGAAGAGAGCTGGTGGACACGCGGCGGGAGAGGCGGGGGTGGTCCTCGAGGGGCTGTGCCCTGTGCTGAGGCGTGGGCTGTGGCCAGGCAGCAGAGCTGTCGGGTTTATCCAGAAAGGCTGGGTTGCTGGACCATTGCTAGCAGTTCTGTGGTGGACAGGAAGCGTTGGGACACGTGGAGGATTGATAGAATAAATGACTACTAGTTCTTCAGGTGTTTTTTGTTGTTTTGTTGTCTATGATAACAGATTTTGAGGTCCTTTACTTTTCAGAATGTTATTAGCCATTTACTCTTTCCTGACTCCGCAGAGCCCTTCAAGCCTCCTCTCCCACCTGGCCTCAGTGCCTCCTCCCCGGCCTCAGCTGTGCGAGAATCTCCCCGGTCCCCCGTGTGGATTTCCGGCTCTGAGTTGTCTCACTTACCCGTGCGTGTGAAGCCCCTAGTGAGATCCCAGGAGCAGATCTTGACCCTTTGCTTTTCCTAAATGTGCCCTCGCTCCACACAGACGTCGCCACACACCCTACGTGGTGTCCTGCAGAGAAGCTGCCATCGGCGTAAGTGGACGTTTTGTAGAAAATGAGCCTTGTTGGCAGCGCTCTGTCCTTTGCCCTCAGAACTCCAGGCCCATGTTCATCAGTGCGGTGGAGGACTGCGAGTACACCTTCTCCTGGCCCACAGCCGCCGCCTGTCCTGTGAGGAGCAACGTGCACGACAACTGCCAGGTCACCAACCCGGCCACGGGTGAGGGTCGCCGCCGCTTACCCGCCCCCAGGGAGGGATGCTGCTGGTCACCCGCCCTTCCCCCCCCAGGGAGGGACACCGCCGGTTACCCGCCCCACAGGGAGGGATGCTGCTGGTCACCCGCCCTTCCCCCCCAGGGAGGGACACCGCCAGTCACCCGCCCCCACAGGGAGGGGTGCTGCTGGTCACCTGCCCCCACAGGGAAGGACACCTCCAGCCGCCAGTGCCCTAGTGGGGGAGCCAACGTGAAGCAGGGTACAAGATGGCCTTGAGCAGCAGCGTTCTGTCCTGTGTGCTTGTGTGTACATGGTGTCTTGGCTCCACCCACTCATGTCTACTTGGAGCTGTCCTTGGGCGGAGAAGAGACGGGCCCCTGTCCCTGAGAGCTGTGCTGTGTGTAGCTCCTGTTTCCGGGGTGCCCTCACATCCACTGTAGGCTCGTGGACTCGTTAGGGTCAGTTCCCTTGTTGACCTTCCAGTGGAAACGTGAGGCCAGCTAGGAGACCTCGACTGAACGTCCGTGCTGACGGCCCAGGGAGGGGCGGGTTTGTTGGCAGCTGGAGGGGTGCCATCAGGACCCCCCTCCCCTGAATCCCACCAGAATCCCAGTGGTTGCTGTGGCCCAGCCAGTGGGGGGCGGGGAGGCTGTGGAGCCTCCATCTTCTGGGTCAGGAGGAGCCATCTCATAAACCTGGGGACTGCAGCCTGGTGATCTAGCCTCGCCAGCCAGGAGCACTCTTCGGGCCGTTTCCGGAACGAGGTGGGGGGTCGAGGGGGCTCACGGGCAAGACGTCAGAAGCCCCGATGGCCACCGTGATGTGTGTGAGCACGCTGGCAGTCCACACGTCCCGGCGTCACTGTGTCTGTCCCCTCCCTTGCAGGACATCTGTTTGACCTGAGCTCCTTGAGTGGCAAATCCGGGCACACGGCCGCGTACAGCGAGAAGGGGCTTGTGTACATCAGCGTGTGCGGGGAGAACGAGAACTGCCCCCCGGGCGTGGGTAAGTGCCGCGGGTCACCTGGCTGGCCTGCCCGGAGGCTGTTGTGGCCCCACGCACTCGTGCCGGAAGAGAGGAGTAGATCCGAGGATCGGTCACCTTCTCTGCTGTAACAGTTGGCTCTCGGGGAAACATGGGGCCACGTGACAGAATGTTAGTGCCACGACAGCTGCCAAAACCACACTGGACGCTCGGAATTCCGAGTGTTAGCTCTGAACGTGGGAGTCTGGGTCTGCAGCAGGAGGTCCTCGGAAGACTGGTCGTCTGAATCCCTAATCGTGTGTGTTTCCTCCCCCTCCACATCTGGCGCAGGGGCCTGCTTTGGGCAGACCAGGATCAGCGTGGGCAAGGCGAACAAGAGGCTGACGTACGTGGATCAGGTCTTACGGCTGGTGTATGAGGACGGGTCCCCCTGTCCGTCCAAGTCCAGCCTCACCTATAAGAGCGTCATCAGCTTTGTGTGCAGGCCGGAGGTCGGGCCCACCAACCGGCCCATGCTCATCTCTCTCGACAAGCAGACGTGCACACTCTTCATTTCCTGGCACACGCCTCTGGCCTGCGAGCAGGTGGTGAGTGTGGGGCTGGGCACCAGTGGCCCCTGAGAAATGCTTGCCTGACACCCGAGAGTGCCCACAGCCCAGGGGCCCGGTCCCGTCCCCAGTCCCGCTGCAGCGCACTGACCCCCGGTCCCCCCGCCCCCCGCGGGTACCCAGCATCGTTTATCCACCCATGGTGGCCGCGACCATGGATAGTTGAAGGTACCCAGTGTTCTGTAACCAAGAGTTTGGGGACGTCGATCCACCTTTCCTGCGTTTCCAGTTTCTGAATTCCTGTGGGTGACTTAGTGGTGATCAGGAGACCGTCCCTGCAGACTCCAGCGAGGTCTCCCCTGTTTGACAGACGGAATGCTCGGTGAGGAACGGAAGCTCCATCATCGACCTGTCCCCCCTCATCCACCGCACGGGGGGCTACGAGGCCTACGACGAGAGCGAGGACGACACCTCTGACACCGGCCCCGACTTCTACATCAACATCTGCCAGCCGCTGAACCCCATGCACGGGGTGCCCTGTCCCGCCGGGGCAGCTGTGTGCAAGGTCCCCGTGGATGGCGCCCCCATAGTGAGTATGGGAAGTGCAGGGAGGAAGCAAGCCCTGCGAGGGTTTGAACAGTAACTGCGTGTCGTGGTTCCTGCTTCCGGGGGGACGTTACTCACGCAGTGGGAACGGAGAGACGAGCGGGGGCTGCGTGTGTTCGGGGACCAGAAGGGGAAGATGAACTAACATAAGGACCTGGGCGCTGAGCTGTCGGCTGATGGTGGCGGCCAGCAGGTCTCCGAGCCGTGGGAGAAAATGTGAACACGTGAATAGATAGGCTTCTTCTGTCATGTTCGGAGTCTCCAGGGCGACCCCGATCCAGAAACTTCTATGGAAAGTGGCAAGAAAGAACCTAAAGAGAGCTTGGCCTCTTTCTTTGAAATGCACGTCTTGTGTGAAGAATGAGCTTGTGAGATGGGGGCATGAATTTCTTTGGGAGATGCATTAATCAGGGCAAGAGCAGGTTTGCTAATTGCTAGATACTCTGCCTTGAAAGTTTTGGTCTCATACTAGTGCTTTTTAGTATAGCTGTGGTTTTCTAAAAATTTCTTGCATGAATTATCTTCATGTTTTATCAAATCCTTGCTACTTTTCTTTTGATGTTTACTTTTGAGAGAGAGCAAGTGGGAGATGGGCAGAGAGAGGGAGACAGAGAATCCCAAGCAGGCTCTGCGGAGCATGACATGGGGCTCAAACTCAAGAACCGTGAGATCATGACCTGAGCCGAAATTAAGAGTCGGACACTCAACTGCCTGAGCCACCCAGGCACCCCTATTGCTACGTTTTTCTATTTGAGATGCATCTTCAAAGGGTTGGTTTCTATACTTCTATCTGTATGCTTTACATAGTGGGTCCTGTTGTAAGATATGTAAATATCCTTTTAAAAACGGACACCATCTGCAGCGTTGGCAGAGAGAAGAATGGGGAGCCGGTGGGGGAGATTGGCCACGATGTGAACTTAACAAAGTCCATAGCTCTGTGAGAAACTCTGGGCCTGGGCGAACCACATCTTAGTGGCGAGCGCTTCGGTACCATCCTGCCCAACAGTGCAGATCGGTACCCTCGATGTGAGTCACCTTCTGAGAGCTCGGATCTGCTGTGTTCTCTTGCCTGGCGACCCTTTTTCGGATATTCAGAATTGTAGTAAGTTCGCTACTTGGAGCAGGAGTTATGGCCTGAACGTGCTTCATGGTGATGAATGAGAGCATCGCAACTCACACGCACACACACGCGCACACACGCGCACACACACGCACACACACACGCACACACACGCACACACACACGCACACACACGCACACACACCACACACATACACTCCGTTCCTGGCTCTTCAGCTTTCTGTCATTCTTGTGTTTATTTGCTCCGAAGTTTTTATTGAGCAGCCAGTGTGTGTCAGATGTGCCGTGCTGAGCTCGACCGTGTCATGGGGAATGAGCCGGTGCCCTCCCCGAGGACGTGCCAAGGGGCACTGCCAAGGAAGCGGGCAATCCCAGTGCGGAGCTGGTGTGAGATGAGTGAGCGGGGGGCGGATACCTGGGCTCCTGCCGGTGCTGTCACTGGGCAGCATTCCTGGTGTGACTGGAGAGAGAAATTCTTGGTGCCTGGAATCTTTGAAAACTGACTGTGATTAGAAGTAGAATCATCAGGGGGCACCTGGGTGGCTCAATTGGTTGAGTGACCGACTTCAGCTCAGGTCACGATCTCGCCGTTTGTGGGTTCGAGCCCCGCATCAGGCTCTGTGCTGACAGCTCAGAGCCTGGAGCCTGCTTTGAACTCTGTGTCTCCCTCTCTGTCCCTTGACAGAGACAGGTCTGTCCCTTGTCTCACGACTTGTCAAGTGAGTTGCTGTTAACCAACTTTCTTTCGATGCTGCTCAGTTTCGAAGCAGATGAGCTATTATTTTTGCAGTTTCTTACTCCGCTAACATGGGGAGCAGTTTCCTAACACGTTGTTTGCTTTCTTCTTTGCTCAGGATATCGGTCGAGTCACGGGACCTCCAATGCTCAACCCCATCGCTAACGAAGTGTACTTGAATTTTGAAAGTAGTACTCCCTGCTTAGCAGACAAGCACTTCAACTACACCTCCCTGATCGTGTTTCACTGTAAGAGAGGCGTGAGCATGGTAAGTGTGCCCCTGGTCGCATCTGGGGGCTCGAGCGGGGACTCCAGTCCGAGAGCATGCTGCAGAGCTAAGGATGCCCTTCTGGAGAACGGGCGCTGTCGTGCGTACGTCAGCAGTGCCCCGGATAACTTAAACCCGTTGATTTAACAATGAATAAGCCCATCCTGAATGAATAGGGCAGACTGCCCAGCGAGCCCGCTGTGATTTAAAAACTCCAAGTGCTTTTGAGCCGAGGCATGTCATTCAGCGTGGCCCATGAGTGGGTAAATGCGTCAGCTTCCTTCTTCCTTTTGGAGAGCAGTAACATTAGTGATTTTATTCTTATCCGGAAGTCAGACTTTCAGTAGCTGTAATCATTCAGGAAGCCACCCAAAATTTAGAAGTTAGCAAACCTAAGAAGACCTTCGGAATCAGAACAGCCTTAGCAAAGTTGTAGGTGTTTATCGATTTGTTTTACACGCATTTAAAAACGAGACTGGCTTGCCCGAGTACCGTTTTGTCACACAGGGTTTTGTACACATTTGCTATCGACTTCTCTGTGTGAATAGGAGATAAATGGGCCAATCACGGCCTCCATCACAGCGACTCAGAGCCGTTGGGGGACAGAACCTGATCCCACAGCCCTGAGTGGCCGCTGAGACCCCCCCTCCCCCTCCCCACCCCTCTGCTCAGGTGGAGAGCTCTCTGCTGTAGGCAGCCCGGCCCCATAGCCCCTCGTCTGTGCCTCTGGCGTCTGTAGACCTCGGAAAACGACAATCATCTCACAGGCAGGGGCAGAGGCTACTTGAGGTCTTTGTCCACCAAAGGAAAATGTCAACACTTTCCTGCAGAAATATTAATGTGCTTGATTGTAGTTCTGTGGGGGGGGGGCGTATAGAAATAAGGGTCTCAAATTTCTTCTTAAACTCTTGAAGCTGATGTATTATAAAGCTCATCTGGGCCAGGGAGCTCAGGTAATGGATGATGGTTCTGGAATGTGTCTTGTAAACTCGGTAGGATACCTTTCTGACTTCTCAGCCAGGAGCAGGTTTCTAAGGAAAAGCGCTCTGGCTGCTGGGTAGGGATTTCAACGGTGGTAGGAAGTGACGTGGCAGCAGCCTGACACCTGATGGGGAGGGACAGTGGGGAGGGGAGGAAGCAAACGTCACCACCTGGGTCCTCTCCGTAGGGTGCCTCAAAGCACAGCAGAGCCCTGGGACATGTCCCTGTCTGTCCACAGATAGTCCTGCCGTCAGGGTGGTCCCTAGTGATCAAGGCCGGGCAGAGCCCTGAGCAGCACAGTCAGTCCATTGATCTCTTTACGCTGCATCTTGCGTTTAGGAGGGTGTGTGGGTGTGTCGCCAGGCGTCTGGGCACAGCTGTGAGGGCAGCAGGCAACGTGGCTTAATCTGTAGAAAGGCCTCCATTTTTGGCCATGTTGCATTCTTCAGAGGGGACTGGTCTTCTGAAGATCCGCGTCTCCCGAGGAACCCCGGTTACGTCACATGCCCGTGTGATGGCTGCTGCTGCTAAACGCACACGCGTGGTCCGGCGCGCACGGCGCGCCCCCTGATGGCCTGAGCAGCAGCGTGGGGACAGTGAGCCCCGCTTACTGGGATTTAGAAACTAAACGTACGATCGATTTTAGGAAGATCTTTAAGAGATTTTCTTCCCCTGTGGCTTTTATCTTTCATGGGAATACTTTTTCCACTTAAGTTCGTAGAAAAACAGATGCTTGGCAGTCCTGGAAACTGAGGCTGCGGACCAGCTGCCCCATCGTGTTCTAGCAGCTGTTGCTGAGCGAGGGGGGTATAGACCCTCGGTTCAGGACACCGCAGCTCAGCCCTTACGGTGAAAATCCTCTGTTTGTATGCACACACGGGGCAGAGACCCTGCCCGCTGGTGCTCGGAGCACCTCCCGCTCTGGTTCACACCCTCCTGTGCCGGGACATCGAAGGACTGTCAGCGGGACGTGAGACTGTCTCACAGTGCAGGGTGATGTCCTGGAGGTCGAGAGGGGGCCTGTGTGTGGGGGTGGGGCTGCCCGGTGGTGCTGGGGGCTCAGTCATGGTCCCTCGAAGCTGGTGATGGCCACCGCCCTCCTGCCTGGAGCGAGGCCACCGCAGGTCACCGAGAGCACCCAGTGGCCCCACGGCCGGTCTGCCGGGGTTTCTGTCTGGTGCTGGCTGGGGCGCAGAGCCGTGTGGGGACGCTGTACTTAACCCACATGGGTTTCCTTTCGAACAGGGGGTCCCCATGCTGCTGAGGACCAGTGACTGTGACTTCGTGTTTGGGTGGGAGACCCCGCTGGTGTGTCCTGACGAGGTGCGGGTGGATGGCTGCGCCCTGACGGATGAGCAGCTGCACTACAGCTTCAACCTGTCCAGTCTGTCCGGGATCCCCTTCAAGGTAACGCCGCTCACCCAGAGCCCGGCGTCTCAGGGACCTGGGGCCAGGGCTCCTTCTGAGAGCCGCTTGTGGTTTAGGTCATGGGACACCGGTGGCCACTGAGACACAGTGTGTTGGGTGGGGGGTAAAGGGCTCAGCCCCGCTCCTGGATGCACGAGGTCAGCCCGTTGGGGATTCTAGATCGTGTAGGGAGCCAGTCACAGGTGACACTGGAGTCGTGCCCCGTGGTTCAGAGTGCCAGTCTTTAGGGCTTTGTAAAGATTTAAATGACACAGTGAGGATTAGGAGGCTGCTTGGGGATGTGCATGTGCCCACCAAGGGACAGGGCCAGGTGTAGTGTACCCAGCAGAGGCCACGTGGAATTCCCTCTTGTCTCCCCGCAACCTGGCTTTAAGATAAAGAGGCAGCTATTTCACTGACCACAGAGGGAGCTAGGATGTCCCTCTGCATTTGCGTGGGGTGGGGGAGGGGCGGCTCATCTTACCCTTGGCCTGTGTGTCGTGGACCATGACGTCGATGAGGCCATTGGTGTCTTGGGTCACTGGTGTTTGGGGGACCGTGCATCTCTAGGCCTGGGATCTAGGTGTTACTGAGCTCTATACTGAGGACCATGCCCACCAGCTCCTGGCACCTCCCCGGGATGGATGGTGGCTGGTGGGCAGTGAGCCCAGGTGCCAGGGCCCTGGCTCCTGTGACGGAGACCTCGCTGAGGTGTGACAGGTGTGCAGCAGGAGCGGGGACGGCAAGGTACATGTTCAGTTATGCTGGGTCCACTTTCTGGTCATTAGCTCAGTCCTCGCCACTCCTGTGTTCCGGGCAGGGAACTGGCCTTCGGGAGGGGCATCGGCAGCCTGTGGTCTTGTGGATGGTTCTTGCCAGGGGCCTGGCTGCAGAGCACAGCCAGCTGTGTGCAGGGGAGGCAGAAGGCTGGGCCTGGGGGTGGGAGGCAGAGGCGGGTCCTTCCAGTGGCTGGGGGGAGCTGTGCAGACACGGGTGGGGACCGGAGAGGAGGAAGGTGGGCGCCCAGGCACTCACGTGCAGCCTGCAGGCAGCCCCTGCTTTCCGGCACGAGTGCACCTCCCTGCAGCGATGGCTTCTCTCTGTCTCGAGACCGGCTGACGGCCACCCCTGGTGTTGTCTGTGCAGGTGACCCGGGACTCACGCACCTATAGTGTGGGGGTGTGCACCGTGGCGGCAGGCCCGGAGCAAGGGGGCTGTAAGGACGGAGGTGTCTGCCTGCTTTCTGGGACCAAGGGTGCATCTTTCGGACGCCTGGCATCAATGAGGCTGGATTACAGGCACCAGGATGAAGCCGTCATTTTAAGTTACGCCAACGGAGACAATTGTCCTCCAGGTAAACCTTCACAGCAGGGTACGTCTGTCCATGATGTCAGACCCGGTAGCAGGAGGAAACTGAGGCATGAAGCTCCAGGTGCCGTGAGTGCTGACCCTGGTTTGGACCACGCAGCGCTTCACCCAGGCGGCCCCAAGTTCGAGCGCTCCGGCTTTGAACACGCTCTGGCCTCGCACCTTGTGGTCCTGATGTTGGTTTAGGGCGACTGCTCTCGTCAGGGGTCCTTTTGAGCGTCCCCGGGTGACTGCGCCCAGCAAGAAAGGTAGAGCCGAGGTCATGCTGCTGACCAGAGTCACACAGGTGTTCCTCCTTTTTTCCAGAAACCGAGGAAGGTGACCCCTGTGTGTTCCCCTTCACATTCAACGGGAAGAGCTATGAGGAGTGCATTCTGGAGGGCAGGGCGAAGCTCTGGTGCTCCACCACCGCAGACTACGACAGGGACCACGAGTGGGGCTTCTGCAGACACTGTACGTGGCGGCGCACACGTCCGGGCCCAGGCTGCCCCGCAGCCGGTGTCCTTCCCGGGTCATGCCTACACCTTTGTAGACGTCCAAGTTAATGCAGAAATTCTGCTGCATATAGTTTTTCCACATTGGCCTGTCTCCTGTAGAGAAAGAACATGCTGAGCTGCGCCAGGGGCCCTGTCACATGATCAGGCCCCGGCCACAGTAGGGCAGAGTTGACCTGCGGTGCCAGGTGGCCAGCGAGGCCCGCTCACAGGCTCCGGGGGTCTGGGGCTTTGGGCCGGTTCTCAGCACTGATGACGCACATTCATGCCTCACTAGAATCGCACTTGTCACAGGTGGCAGGCGAGTAATCCAGAACAGAGGGGGCTCGTCTGGGGGCTCTCTGCTGGGGGGTGGGCTCAGGCGATGCTTGGAGCCCAGGGATGTGGGTCCCTGCTCCTGTGTGAGGCACAGGTGTGAGTTTTCAAGGGAAGTGATGAGAAAACGCATAAAAAATTAATTGTTGTAAGTGATCCAGACAAGCATCGATAAAGAGAGTGTTAGGTGTGGAATTCACAGGGGACTCCTACAGTTTTGTTTTGAGGCTTATTGTGACGGGTTCCTCCTGGTCTGCGAGGTGACACGTCGTTAGGTAGTGACAGCTGTCTCATTGCTGTTTTTTTTCATTCTCACCCACATGTGATCGGACATGGGGCACCCGTCCACAAGGAATTGAGCTTGGGCTGCAGGGTCGTGAAACGCAGGAAGGGCCCTGTCCCTTGCCCGAGGGCCTTGGCCTGTTTTGGGTCGGGGTCCAGGTGGAGGGAGTAGCATGGGCTCTGCCCGTGGCGCGTGGGCTGCAGGCTGAGTTCTCCTGCCTGTTGCCCCCCAGCAAACAGCCACCGGACGTCCTCCATCATCTTCAAGTGTGACGAGGATGCTGATATCGGGAGGCCACAGGTCTTCAGTGAAGTTCGTGGCTGTGAGGTGACATTCGAGTGGAAAACGAAAGTTGTCTGTCCTCCAAAGAGGATGGAGTGCAAGTTCATCCAGAAGCACAGGACCTACGACTTGAGGCTGCTGTCCTCGCTCACCGGGTCCTGGCTCTTTGTGCACGAAGGAGTCTCGTGAGTCCCCGCCACCTCGTCAGCTGTGACTGTCTCTCGGGCCCGATGGCAGTGGGCTCATGGCCGTGCACCTCCGTGTCCCCCCAGAGCTGGGGCTGCCGTGTAATTTGGTGCTCGTGGTGGCTTCAACACCCCTGGGCCCTAGGGAGCAGCCTGCTGGTGCTGGCTGCTTTGCAAGGCAGAGGTGGACAGAGAGGGAGCCTTTAGGACCGGAAGCTGGCCATCAGCAGTTGGCTGGACAGAGTCTCAATTGGCATCATGTTCGAGAGGGGCCTCTGTCTGCTGCTGGGGATATGGAGGGGGGGGCGCATTGATTTTCTCAGCTCTTTGCACGGACCCCTTGAGGCGTGTGGGTCCTGAGGTTCATGAGCCATGGTGGCTGCTCTGTGCACGGCGCCCGCTCTGCTGAGCACCCCCAGATCAGGAAGTCCTCAGCCTGGGGCAGGGGCGTGGACTTGAGCCGAAGCGGGTCCCAGGTCAAAAGCCCTTCTAAACCTCCCTGTCTCAGGGTCCATCCCCACTGGCCTGGTTGACATGCTCCCATTTTCAGTAGCCGGTACTCTCCTTTCTTCATTTGAAAATGTGTCTCAGTGCCCCCAGAGTACTTGCTTATCACAGCGGGTACTGTTGCTGAAAGGTGTGGGCATGGCTGCACCCCAGTGCGGCAGGGCAGACTGACCTTGCTCCCCTACCCCCTCCCCGTGGGTCATCTTACAGGTACTACATAAACCTGTGTCAGAAGATCTATAAAGGGCCGCTCGACTGTTCGGACAGAGCCAGCATCTGCAAGAAGAGTGCCACTGGCGTCGTCCAGGTCTTGGGGCTCGTTCACACACAGAAGCTGGATGTCATAGGTAAGGCCCTGGGGCCTTGTGCACGGTCACAGGCGTCTCATCAGAGATGGGAAGGAGAAGGCGTCCTTGTAGGTCAGGAGGCTCTGCACGGGCTTTGGCTGACAGTGCCCGATACTATTCCCAGTGATGGTTTCTCAAGCATCTTGGTAGCTCCTGGGACGTGAGAACAAGTCCTGCTTTGTATCTCTGAGGTGGCCGGTCCTGGCAGATGTGCTCAGAGAGCTTAGCTCTTGGGAAAATACTTCCCCACCCAAGATGGTCGCAGCTGTCAAGGCCCCGCCCACACGTGACATCATAGTAGTTAAGGCCCCCCGCTGTTCCCCTGCTCCCGCTCAGGGCTGAGCAGTCTCCCTGTGCGTGTGCAAGCATTTATTCGGGAAACAGATACACAAGAACTTGGTAAAGATAAAAATGAAAAAAATTATCTTTATTTATTTATTATTACTTTTTAAATATTTGTTTATTTTTGAGATAGTGCCAACAAGTAAAGAGAGAGAGACAGATCATCCCATGTGGGCTCCTCCCTGGTAGCAGGGAGCCTGATGCAGGGCTTGAACTCTCAAGTGGGAGATCACAACCTGAGCCAAAGTCCGATGTTCAACCAACTAAGCCACCCAGCGACCCCCAAATCATCTTTTAAAAAAAAAGTGTTAAATTTTGATATATACATTTTCCCAGACTTTCTACCTATTTGTCATAAACTTTAAAATAGTTTTATGAAAGTAGGCTCATAGAATACATTCAGGGTTTTTCACTTAGTAATGTAACCATAGTTGGGTATCAGTGAAAATATACATTTTAATGACCTTAATATTTTATTTTTTTAATTTTTTGGGCAGCAAAACATCTGTTAGAAAGGTATTTTCTTTTTCTTTTATAGTTTATTGTCAAGTTGGTTTCCACAGGACACCCAGTGCTCTTCCCAACAAGTGCCCGCCTCCCTTGCCCAACCCCCTGCTTCCCC
>NC_043706.1:137953450-137954602 GCF_006229205.1 Suricata suricatta
GGGGGTGCAAGCGTGGGTGCAGGGAGAGGGTGTTCCGGTGGCCATGGTGGGGAGGGGACTGTTAATTGCTCCCACCAGGAGGCATTTCCTGGGAAGGGGGCTGGGACACAGTCATTTGACAAAGCAACAATTTAAGGTGGTATCTGGCCACTGCCCTGAGCATGATCATAGAGCAAGAGGGGGCGTGAATGGCACCACCTTAAGGCCGCAAGTTCAGGTGGCCTGAGATCCCCAGGCCTGTGGGACTGGCACAAGGGATGCTCTTGAATTACACTAGAACTTTCCAGGCCATGCTGCGGCTAGCATTAGGAGGAGTTTGGCCAACAGAGGGAGCATATGAGCTGTTGTTGATGAACAAATGATTCTTCCAGAAGCTGGGCTAGGAAAAAGGGGGACCCAGGAATTGTCCAAGGATTTAATCAATGTGTGCGTTGAAAAAGCTTGCAAAATAAAGTTCAGACATTCACGAGCAAATTTTCCCCATCTTTAGATGTTGCATAGTTTCCAAATTCAACAACAACAAAAAGAATGTGTTAAACACTGGCCAACGTTTTCCTGTGGCTGGAGCACTGCACACCCTCTTCCCTGTTAGGCCCATCTTCCCTGATCTACCCTGTTAGGCTACTAAGAGCCTTCTGAGCCCAGAGCTGCCTGCACCCATCCTGGGGGTGGTGAAGGCTCGGGGGCGGGGTGCCCCCTGCGGGGTCCCGCGGCTCCGGACCCGCCAGACCCCTGAAAGCCAGTGGTCCTCTTCCCGGCACCAGAGGCCTGGTGTTTCGGCCGCCCCTGCGTGTGGCTGGGCTTGACCGCAGCGCGTGCTCCCTCCTTCCAGGTTCGACGTGGACAGCTGCACGTACTACTTCAGCTGGGACTCCCGGGCTGCCTGCGCCGTGAAGCCCCAGGAGGTGCGCATGGTGAACGGGACCATCACCAACCCTAGGAATGGCAAGAGTTTCAGCCTCGGAGATATTTATTTTAAGTAAGTGAAACATTTTCCTTTTGAGCGCTGAAATGTATTCAAACTTAAACCAGCAATTAGATCTTTCCCTGGGGCGGGGGGTGGGGGTGGGGGGAGGGTCTGTGTGTGTTACCCTTTCTGGGTAGAGGTCCTATTTTGCTTAAACCGAGAGGGACAGCTCTACTCAACTATGA
>NC_043706.1:137954702-137955853 GCF_006229205.1 Suricata suricatta
TCATAGTTGAGTAGAGCTGTCCCTCTCGGTTTAAGCAAAATAGGACCTCTACCCAGAAAGGGTAACACACACAGACCCTCCCCCCACCCCCACCCCCCGCCCCAGGGAAAGATCTAATTGCTGGTTTAAGTTTGAATACATTTCAGCGCTCAAAAGGAAAATGTTTCACTTACTTAAAATAAATATCTCCGAGGCTGAAGCTCTTGCCATTCCTAGGGTTGGTGATGGTCCCGTTCACCATGTGCACCTCCTGGGGCTTCACGGCGCAGGCAGCCCGGGAGTCCCAGCTGAAGTAGTACGTGCAGCTGTCCACGTCGAACCTGGAAGGAGGGAGCACGCGCTGCGGTCAAGCCCAGCCACACGCAGGGGCGGCCGAAACACCAGGCCTCTGGTGCCGGGAAGAGGACCACTGGCTTTCAGGGGTCTGGCGGGTCCGGAGCCGCGGGACCCCGCAGGGGGCACCCCGCCCCCGAGCCTTCACCACCCCCAGGATGGGTGCAGGCAGCTCTGGGCTCAGAAGGCTCTTAGTAGCCTAACAGGGTAGATCAGGGAAGATGGGCCTAACAGGGAAGAGGGTGTGCGGCGCTCCAGCCACAGGAAAACGTTGGCCAGTGTTTAACACATTCTTTTTGTTGTTGTTGAATTTGGAAACTATGCAACATCTAAAGATGGGGAAAATTTGCTCGTGAATGTCTGAACTTTATTTTGCAAGCTTTTTCAACGCACACATTGATTAAATCCTTGGACAATTCCTGGGTCCCCCTTTTTCCTAGCCCAGCTTCTGGAAGAATCATTTGTTCATCAACGACAGCTCATATGCTCCCTCTGTTGGCCAAACTCCTCCTAATGCTGGCCGCAGCATGGCCTGGAAAGTTCTAGTGTAATTCAAGAGCATCCCTGTGCCAGTCCCACAGGCCTGGGGATCTCAGGCCACCTGAACTTGCGGCCTTAAGGTGGTGCCATTCATGCCCCCTCTTGCTCTACGATCATGCTCAGGGCAGCGGCCAGATACCACCTTAAATTGTTGCTTTGTCAAATGACTGTGTCCCAGCCCCCTTCCCAGGAAATGCCTCCTGGTGGGAGCAATTAACAGTCCCCTCCCCACCATGGCCACCGGAACACCCTCTCCCTGCACCCACGCTTGCACCCCC
>NC_043706.1:137955953-137963016 GCF_006229205.1 Suricata suricatta
TTCAGCCTCGGAGATATTTATTTTAAGTAAGTGAAACATTTTCCTTTTGAGCGCTGAAATGTATTCAAACTTAAACCAGCAATTAGATCTTTCCCTGGGGCGGGGGGTGGGGGTGGGGGGAGGGTCTGTGTGTGTTACCCTTTCTGGGTAGAGGTCCTATTTTGCTTAAACCGAGAGGGACAGCTCTACTCAACTATGAAGTTTTAACACCAAAGATGGTGAATTCTCTTGGGTGTAAAAATAAAGTCACCCCCACTCCCGGTGAAGCTGAAACCTGAAACAGGTTTTGGTCGGGAGTCCCTGGGTTTCCTGGTTTGTGAACGTAGATTTGTGAGGTCAGGTGACCACATGTGCTGCTGCGCCTGCGGCAACCAAAGTGGGCCATTTGCGGGAACGGTGCATTTTGAGGCGGGCACCCAGGTGTCCAGAGCATGGGCAGGGTGGGGGGCAAGTCGGTGCCCTCAGGGGCCTTCGTGGGCTCCTGGGCTGGCCAGGGAGGAGCAGGCCAGTGTCCTGTGGCTCTGTGCTTCTTCATGGTGTCTGGGTCTCCAGTAAACGGGTTTCTCGAAGGACGGGAGCCATTGCTATCCTTTCCATTTCTTTAGGCTCTTCAGTGCCTCTGGGGACATGAGAACAAATGGGGACAGATACCTGTACGAAATCCAGCTCTCCTCCATCACGACCTCCAAAAACCCGGCCTGCTCGGGCGCCAACATCTGCCAGGTGAAGCCGAATGACCAGCACTTCAGCCGGAAGGTCGGGACCTCTGATAAAACCAAATACTACGTTCAAGGTAATTGCCGCTCTTAACGTTCTGTGTTTAACTTCCTCGGAGGGGCTTTATACTTTCCACAGGCGAGCTCCCCTCTGTCGAAATCCCGCATTCAGAGCAGAAACCCTGGCCTGCTCCTGTGTCTTGAAGCCTATTCATCAAAACGGATTGAACTCGTGTAAGATGAACGTTTCGCTGTAGGTAAAATTCAGCTTACACTTGGTCTGCGCCAGGAGTTGTGAAGTGGGGGCAAAGGCAGAAGGTGAAGCGTGATGTGGTTTTGGTCGTGTGCTTTACTTCACAGTTTCAGACCCTATTACGCAAGGATAAGAAGTTTTATATTTGCCAAAAGGATGCAAAGAAAGGATAGACACTCTTGACAAAGTTAAGTGCAGGTTTCCGCGCTTGGACGCTGAGTGTGCGTGTCACCGCACTTGGCTGTGCCCCGCAGAGGGACCCATCACGTCAGCCGGATTGGCTTTCATGATTCCATACGAGAGAGAACCGTGGTTCTCTTTTCTAGCAATTCTGAGCTGGACTTACTCGTGTCTGTGCGTGTCATGTGCGGTTACATGTTCATGGTGAATAAAATCCGTCTTGGACCTTGTCACTTTCTGCCTTCACCATCACTAGAAAGTAAGCTTAGTTTTAAGACCACTTGTGGCATGGCATGAAGAGATGCAGATTAAGTCTCTGCCCGAGTCTTCATTCATTCGAGAGGGCAAGAGTAGAGAGCCGCAGCACCCTGTCTTGCTGCCATCTGGGCTGCCACGGGCTCCCCCATCGGCTCGTGGACGTGGGCCCACATGCCAGCCTCGTGGGACGGTCTGTTCAGGCCTTGCCTCGGCCGGTTATGAGTGGGAACACGGGCCCCCGAGCCCAGCCTGCACAGCCCGGGGCTCAGGGCTCCCTGGGTGTGGGGGACGTGTCCGCCTCACACGCGGAACTCGCTGGGAAGTTTGAGCCACCTGCAAAATTTGAAGAGGGCAGGGTCCCCACGAGGCTTGCTTGCCTCTGATACCAAGTGTGAGTTTCAGGGAGCCTCCCTCCCACCCTCAGGTTTGGCCATTCGCTGGGACCCAGAACTCACTGAGATCTGCTACTGTCATGGTTCAGGATGAAAATTGGCTGAGGGGGAAGCACATAGGGTGGCATCCGGAGGGAGCCAGATGCTCCCATCGCCCCCTCCCTGTGGGATCGGGGTGTGACCATAGGCACAGTGTGTCGCCTACTGGGGAAGCTTGCCTCTTCCTCTGTGTCCACGGGTTTTACTGCCTTGTTTAATTGGCCGGTTGGTTGCTTGGTTGTGTGCCCTGTCCGCTCCAGCCTCAGGATGACCTGGGAGCACGTGGCCAGCCCCCATTCTGAATCCCACTGTGAGCGGAGGACAAAGGCAGGCCCTCTCCCGGGGTCAAGGTTCAAGTCTTCCCTGCTCCCTGACTTCAGGCGGGGGCTCTGTGTCGGGTGGCCTGTGAGAAAATGCACACATGGGACCCTTGAAGAAGGCCCTTGACGTGAGATCTTAAGTCTGTGGAAACTTCTTACAGGCCATGAGGACACTATTGAAATGTCGACGGTAACGCTGTGTGGTTGTGTCGTGCTTCCTTCCTGACAGACGGGGACCTAGATGTGGTGTTTGCCTCGTCCTCCAAATGTGGGAAAGACAAGACGAAGTCTGTGTCCTCTACCATCTTCTTCCACTGCGACCCTCTGGTGAAGGACGGGATCCCTGAGTTCAGCCACGAGACGGCCGACTGCCAGTACCTCTTCTCCTGGTACACCTCTGCCGTGTGTCCTCTGGGGTGAGTGTGCGGGCCTGGCTGCCTCCCCTCCTGTGCACACTCGCCGCCCGCACCCCGACCTGCTCTCCGTGACGCGGCTCGAGCCGGTGTCTGTGTGTGTTCTGCCCCACCTAGCGCGTGTGTTCAGGTGTGCACAAGCCCTGGAGAGGCGAGCCCCACGCCGCCGCACCGGCCTCAGTGGCTGTCCCAGCGTTGCCCTGCCTGGCCCACTGCTCCCAGGGCACCCCCGGTGGTCTGCAGGCCCACATGAGGCACCCCCACGAGGTGCCTGCTTTCTTCCTGGCCTCCCCCGAGCTGCCTCATGGGAGGCAGATGCGGGGTCTCGCCCTGTGTTCCTAGCACATGTTTCTTGTGTTCCAGTGCAGGTTAGTATATGGTAAAGGTAGCTTTACCTTGAACGAGCTAGTGTTTATGTTTGGACGAAGGAAAACTTGTTCTACAGAGTTTGAAGATTGGCCCATAGGCCAGGTTTTCATGGGAATGTGTGTTTCTGTGCTGAGGGCTTTCAGGTGAGGGAAGGGTGACCTTGGCCTCTGCGTGGCCTCTCATGCCCCAGGGCCTTCGCGCCTCTGCCCAGTTAGAGACCCTCATCTAGAACAAAGTGCTGCAGGCTGCTTTCTTCTTGTGTTTGTCTTCTTCCTGTTTCGTCCAGGTCTCTGTCTTAGAGAAGCTTTCTTGTTCTCTGTCCCAAGACATCGATCAGGAGAAACAGAAGTTCTTGCCGTGCACGTGTGTCCGTAGTATCCGATGCAGGGCTTCTCTGTCGTCTCTAGAAACCGTGGTAGGGACAGTGGGAGGATCACAGGTCACATCTGATAGATCTTATTTTTAAAAAGAGTCAACTTTGTCTGAAATTTTCTGGGAACATGAATGCAAGGCAAGTCTTAAGAGATTGCCAGACGTCGGTGCCGCATAAATGCCGCACACAGGTGTGTTGTTAAGCGGCCGACTTTGGCTCAGGTCGTGATCTCAAGATTCTTGAGTTCAAGCCCTGCATCCGGCTCTGTGCTGCCAGCTCAGAGCCTGGAGCCTGCTTTGGATTCTGTGTCTCCCACTCCCTGCCCCCCCCCTTTCTCTTTCTCAAAAATAAACTTAACTTTAAAGCACATACACACACAGTGCAGTTAAGAACCAGGGATGTGAAATTAACTAAGAAACAGAAATACGTTTGGAAACTGAAACACACCTGGAAATGATACTTGCCTCCCAGGGGAACCCAAAAGTAGCAGTGAGGACACCCAGAAGTGAGTGATGACGTGCCTCTCCCACGGGGACAGCGGGGTGCGTCCCACGTGCTCCTGAGAGAGCTCCTGGGTCTCGGGGTCCGCAGAGCCCGGGCGGGGGTGTCCCGGCGCGAGCACACAGCCTCCACGCGGGAACGGACCGCTGGGATCCTCCTCCTGGTTTGGAACCAGAGGTTGATAGTTGAGTCATCAGTTGCCCTCTGACCCGGTCTGAATCAAGAGTTTCTGAATTGGTAGCCATACCTTTAGCACCGAGCATGTGGCCCATCAGTTGCCCTCGCTCCCCCCCAAGCAGCCCAGGGAGTCCCCGGCGCCTGCCTCTGCCTTCCTGGGGGCGGGGGGGGGGGGGGGACGGACCTCGTTAGCAGGTTCTGTTACCGCCAGCGCCCAGAGCACAGGCCCCACGGCTCAGAAATGTCCAGTCCCTGCACGGACATCTGGTTCTCTGAGCAGAAGGTCCGTGGTGGTTTTTCTCGTTTCCTCTTAGCTGATTTGTGCTACTTTCCTTGAGTGTTCAAGGTCATAGAAACGCACTGCTCTTTCCCACTCATGGGCAGGACTTGTGTGGTCTTAGCCAATCGGCTAGTGGTCAAGAAGGCCAAGGGCCCTGCCTCCCGGACGCGGCAGCCTGGATGGAGTGTCTGTGCCGTGCCCAGTCCTGTGCGTGTTCCCTCGGCCCCGTGAGGCGATGACGCTGTGTCCTGAGCCGAGGCGCAGGGAACGGAAGTCTTCCCAAGCGGCACTCACTGTTTGTCCCCAGAGACGAGAGCGCGGTCCTGGGAAGATGAGTGTGGCCGGCTTGTCCCTGTTGTCCCTGTGGCCTCACAGGCGCCTCTGTGCCCTGCAGCCATGGGGTTGGGCGGGGGCGGGAGGCTGGGCCAGGACTGGGCCAGGACCGAGCAGGCCACCCGCGCTCCTCCGTGGGAGCCGTCCACAGCCCAGGCGGCCCCCCCACCTGTCCCCCAGGCCTGCCCCCGTCCCACCGGGGACTCCGGCCAGGCCTGTCGCCGCCGTGGCATGCCTCCAAAGGACGTGGCTTCCTTTCAGGGTGGGCCTTGATGGAGATGCTGCAGGCGAGGACACGCAGGAGCACAAGGGGCTGTCGGAGAGAAGCCAGGCGGTGGGGGCCGTCCTGAGCCTGTTGCTGGTGGCGCTCACGGCCTGCCTGCTGACCTTGCTGCTGTACAAGAAGGAGAGAAGGTAAGGGGAGCAGAGCAGGTGCGCCGAGGCCAGCCTGGGATCTGTGTGCGTGTGCGCGTGTGTGTGCATGTGTGACAACCACAGAAGTGGTCTCCGAAGTCGTGTAAGTGTCCGCATTTCTGGGACAAGGTGACTGTCCGACTCCCAGGCGCGCGAGTCAGGCCCTGGTGCTCTGGTCCCGTAGCAGACACCCCACAGGCGCTAAGCCTGGCCCGCCCTTTTCTAGGACGCTGGTCTCTGTGTCCAAAGATGGACTGAAAATGAGCAGCGTTTATGAGCAGATGTCCTTCTAATCAGCTGGCCCCTTCACACGGTTCTCCCTTTGCCCCTCCTCACATCTCCTAGATGCCTTGGAGCATCTCCTTGGCTCACCGTTTCTGGGTGAAAGGGCTCGTCACCACATGTGGCTGTCCATCCAGTGGATTCTGGGTTGGACGTGCACGAGGCACAGAGCCCATGAGCCCTGGGTGTGGCCCGCCCTGGCAGGTGGCAGAGGATGTCCAGAAGTCCTGAGTGCGGCCATCCTGAGCCAGAAAGGCGGGCACGGGACCAGAGAATCGGGAGGAGGGTCTGGGCATGCGTTTTGGCACCCACAGTCTCAGTGCAGCCCTGGGGTGGTGGGGGATGTGCTCTTGTCAGAGTCACACGGCCAAACGGAAGCCCACGCTAGGCAGCCTGCACTTGTCCTTGCTGGGCCGCTCTGAGGGGAGGCAGGTTTCCAGCCCATTTCTGTCTGATTCCAAAGTGTACTTCTCACTGAACTGGTTTATAGCCTAGCTGCCATGGGATTAGCGTGCCCACGCCATGGAGGGCTGTGCCTGTGCGGGCTGTGGGCTCCTCTGTTAGCCACCAGGGGCCAGGCCGGGGAGGGGCTGGGGCGTGAGGGGCCAGTGCCAGGCGGGCTGGCACACGAGATGCCAGGGCTGCAGAGGGGCAGGTGTGAGAGGTGCTGGGGCTGCGGAGGGGCGAGCGGGCGAGGGACCGAGGCTGGGGAGGGGTGGGTGGACGAGGGGCCGGGGCCAGGCGGGCTGGCCGGCGCCCCTTCTGCCCCGCTGGCCCCATCCCGCAGTGACTGTCCCCCTCGCAGGGAAACGGTGGTGAGCAAGCTGACCAACTGCTGCAGGAGAGGTGCGAACGTGTCCTACAAATACTCGAAGGTAACGTCCCGTCGCCCCCGCCCCCAGCCTTGAGCTGTCTTGACCCTGACGATGTCAGCCCGTGACCGGGGAAGGGTTGCTTTTGAACCCACACACACTTCCTGTCCTTTTTTCCTTCAAGTTTTTGTCCTTGTGGTGACAGCAGATTTTCTTAGAATATTTCACATTTCAGATGTTTGTACATTTTTTGGCTGTTCTAAAAAGTAAATAAATAGCAAACGTTTTTGTGCATCTGGTTGGTTTCTTCAGATAAATTTATCTTCAGATAAATCTCCCCAAACAGGCATTGTTTGGGTAACAAGCACTGTCCTTGTGGCTCCTGATCCTACAGCCCGATTGCTTTCTAGAAGGCTTCTCCCAGATGTAGCCACGCCCTGCCGGAGGCCCCTGCCAACCCCGAGGGCGCTGCAGGAGCTGAGGGCTGCCTCTCGGGCCGGGGACCCCGAATGTGGTGACTGCCGTGTGCAGGGAAGGGGTTCCCCAACTCAGGCAGGGCGTGGAAGGGTGGGTAAGGGAGGAGCAGCATGGGGCGGGGCCCAGGGGGCTCCAGGGTCTGGCCTTGTCCCTGGCAGGTGAATAAGGAGGAGGAGGCGGATGAGAATGAAACCGAGTGGCTGATGGAAGAGATCCAGGTGCCGACCCCCAGGCCCGGGAAGGAAGGGCAGGAAAACGGCCATATCACCACCAAGTCCGTGAAGGCCGAAGCCCTCAGCTCCCTGCACGCGGACGAGCAGGACAGTGAGGATGAGGTCCTGACCATCCCGGAGGTGAAGGTGCAGGCGGGCAGGGGCACCGGGGCGCCGAGCACACCGCGCGGGAGGAGCGGGCAGAGGAAGGGGCCTCAGGAGGGCGCGGAGGGCGACGGGGCGCTGGTGCGGGGGGACAGGG
>NC_043706.1:137963116-137977266 GCF_006229205.1 Suricata suricatta
GGGCCGGCCCAGGCCCGCCCCGCAGAAGCCCGCGCCCCCCGGCAGCCTGGCGGCCTTCCACGACGACAGCGACGAGGACCTCTTGCACATCTAGTCCCCTGGCGCCTCCAGGGGACGCGGTGCGCCGCGGCCGGGCACCTCCAACCAAATAGGACTTCCGTCGATGACGCTTCTATCGTTTTTGCCTTTAACAAGAACTGTCTCCAAAGGGAAGAGTTTTTGTGAGGGGGGAGAGGGTGAGTAGGTCAGGTTTACGTCCTTGGAACGTGGCTCTGCCCCTGTCGTGGGGGCGGGGCGGGGCCCTGGGTTTTGTCCCCAGTCCTCAGTTAGAAGCGGGGCCGCCGTGTGCTGCGTCACATGCGCCCGGGCCAGACGCATCTCGAAACAGAGGGCTGTGTGTATTCAAGAAAAACCCTTGCTGCTTTAGGCCCTGGAGGGTGTTTGACCATTATATTTTAGCATTTAATTCTCTCCTCCTATTTATTGACTTTGACAATTACTCAGGTTTGCAAAAAAGGAAAAATACAAAAAAAAAAAAAAAAGGATAAAAAAATCACAAAAAAAACAAAAACAAACAACCCGACGGTTTCTCCGTGAGGGCGGGGGTAGCCGGGTCGCTCCCTGGTCAGAAGGGGAAGCTGTCGGTGTGCTAAGAAAGTTCCTTATGAGATTTTGAACTGGTCAATAATGTAGCCTGTACTTTAGAATGCTCCAATCTGTCCCTTCATTTTTGCTTCCTTTTTCTTAAGGGAACACGCACGTTCGCTCACACACACACACACACACACACACGCGCGCGCGCACGTGCAGGGTCCCCGAGTGCCTAGGCTTTGGAGGGTTCTCCTGCTCTCTGCCCTTAGTAACGGCTGCAGCGTTTTGCATGACGTCCTCAATCCTAGGTGCACAGAGCACACTTACCAGTATTTCTGTCGCCGGCTGGTGAACTCAAACAACCCACCCAAAGATGATTTGCGTGTGTGTGTGAGGTTGGAGTTGAGATGTCAGAGAAAAGAACTTTCTTCCAGATTCGGGGGATAGGTCTCACCTCTTCAGGTTCTCATGACACCACCTTTACTGTGCTTATTTTTTTAAGAAAAAAAAAAAAGTGTTTATCAACCATCTGACCTATAAGAAGCCTTAATTTGCACAGTGCGTGACTTACGGAAACTGCATGAACGCCGACGGGTCAGCATCTCGCCCTCGCGTTGCACTTGGGGATCCCGCTCTGGGGGTGCTGCGTCGGCCTCTCGGTGCTGCGGGACCGGAGGGCGGGGCCGCTGTCCCTCCCTTGCTGTTGGCACCTTTCTCGAAGTGTTTAATGAATGAATTTTCTCGAGTTCTCAAATTGTACATAGACTCTGTGGTATTCACGTACTGAGAAAACCACCCTGCGGTGGTTTCTTGGTTTGTACTCTGTTTGGCCGATTTGATTTCAACATGAGTGTATTTTTTAAAATCGATTTCTTTTCTTCATTTTTTTCCAATCAAATTTACTGTAATATAAAGTATTCAACAATTTCAATAAAAGATAAATTATTAGTCGGGTGGTACCGCTGGTTCCTTCCAAGTTGCCCTGCGCGTTGCGGAGTCTGGCCGCCTGCCTGCTCCAGGCCATTGCAGCAGGTGCCTGCGTTCCAGCTCCTGCTGCGGGGGCCCCCTGGGCCCGTCGTGGGCAGCACCGCCGTGGGCTCCCTGGTGTCCTTCTGGGCGCAGGCGCTAGTGCCAGGGGCACCCTGCCTTCGTCCAGCTCCCGCCACATCTCGTTCCCTCCCTCCTTGCGGGAAAGCAGACCTCAGGGTATTCCTGGTTCCGTGGGTGAGCTGCCCTGTGTGTCACGGGGTGGCAGCTTCTCTCTGGACAGTCGTCACCCTGACTGGTAACAAGAGCTTCCCAGGAGTTAGTGGGAAAGCAGACAAAGCAGAAAGTTACAGCATCAAATCTGACTTCTTGGAGTCAACGTTCTGCCCTCCCTGCCCCTCATTTGTTCATTATTCAGTTGCAGTGACTTTAGGATTTGACACTGTTTCTTCTGAAACAGACACTTGGGTCTTAGGAAGCGAACATTACCGCCCAGGAGTCCCTGGTGCTCGGGCGCTGCTCTCCCAGCACCCCTCCATCTCGCACACAGGAAGCCCCTCGGGCAGGAGGCCAGGAAGGCCACTTGCCGTTCTGCACTGGCCATGTCAATGAACTTGACCGTTGGGATCTTCACACCCCTGGCTGTCGGCCGAGTTCGCAGCTTGTGGCTGGCACGTGGAGGGGATGGGTGGGCCCCGTGTGTGGGGGGCGTTTGCTCTGACCCTTGGGGACCTGGACTGGAGCCACCCCTGGGCTCAGAAGACAGTCCTGTCCTCACCAGCTGCCGTGGAAGGTGGTTGCAGGACAACGTGCCCTGACGGCAGATGGGCACTGTGATGTTGTCAGAAGCGCTTTATTAGTAAGAGTACAACCCTGATACTCAGTTTCCTTTTAACCAACTTTTCTAGGCCCTTTTGAGACTGTCTGAGGACGGCAGAGACATGGAGTAAATGGGGGATAAGCACGGCGTTGGCAAACCTTGTGTAGAGGAAAATCCACCATACGGTAGAGATCTGCGCTTACTAGGAACGTTTAAAAGTGTTTGAAACCCGTTCTCCGCCAACCGCTAAGATTGTGCTGTGCGCAGGATGACCCTGTAGGAAGGCAGACTCCGCCGGGGCATTTAAAACAGTACTCCGAGGCTGGGGGGTGGGGGCGCCTGGGCGGCTCATTCGGTTGAGTGTCAGACTCTTAATTTCGGCTCAGGTCAGGATCTCCTGGTTCATGAGTTCAAGCCCTGTGTTGGGCTCTCTGCTGACAGTTTGGAATCTGCTTGGGATTCTCTGTCTCCCTGTCTCTCTGCCTCTTTCCTTCCACCTCTCTCAGGGTAAATAAACTGAAAAAAATTTCACATTCCTAATTGGCACATAAGATTAAAAAAAATTTTTTTTAACATCTACTCATTTTTGAGAAACAGAGACAGAGCAGGAGGAGGGGAGGGACAGAGAGGGGGGAGACACAGAATCCGAAGCAGGCTCCAGGCTCCAAGCTGTCAGCACAGAGCCCAATGCAGGGCTTGAACCCATGAACCACGAGATCATGACCTGAGCCAAAGACGCTCAACCGACTGAGCCACCCGGGTGCCCCGGCACACAAGATTTTTAATATAAATGGAGAACTTGATCTAAAGCCAAGACTGTCTTTACTGTTGGTAAAAATAATAAAACAAAATTAAATCAAATAAATGAAATGGAATGAAATAACAAAACCGTGCTCTGGGGTGACCTGATCCTTCGTTTGAGTCACAGAACTGCCACCAGCCAGGCCTGACATCTGCTCTTCTCTTGCAGGTCACATAGAGATAGTGAGCATGTCAGGGGCAGGTGTCGCGGCCGAGGTTAGGTTTGAATAAACTGCTTTCCGCCACGACGGAGGTGCTTTCACACAGCGTATTTCTCCACCCACACCTCCCTGAGTTGGGGTGAGCCTCACCCTTGGGCCAGCCTGAGAGAGCGGATGCTGAATGATACCCTCCCCACAGGAAGCATGAGTGGGGCCGCTGTGGGTGCTGGGCTGGCCGCCGGGCCGGGCAGTCCTGTGATGCATGTCCGGGTGGCGCAGGCCGAGGGACGGCGATCCAGGTGGATGGCAGAGGTGAGGCTGAGGCAGGCCTAGGACTTGAGGTGTCTCCTGGACGTCCCAGTAAGGAGCGGGTGCTGCGGAAGGGTCAGAGTTGGTGGGAGAAGGGAACAAGGACGTGCTAGCACTCAGAAGGCAGTGGGGGCCGCCTCAGCTGTGCAGACCCTGGGGGACCTCTGGCTCCCAGTCCGGATGGAGGAGGTCCTAGGGGGGAGACAAAAACTGTCCTCTTAGAGGGAAAGACCAAAGTTCACGCTTGTAAACTGTTAACTCCCATTTCTTCACCTCTTATTCTGTTTTGTGTTTGGACCAGTTTGCAAATTAAACTCGATAAAAAAAAAAAAAATTCCCTAGAACGTTGTTTCGGCACAGGGTCCAAGGAAAACGAGATTGCACAGATGGCCCTGTCCGTCCTTGCTCCTGGACAGGGCGGGACTGTGGAGTCCCTGACGGAGCTCACGGCCAAGTTGGGGAGACCTGACGGCCGCTCTCAGCGCTGTCCTGGACGACACCGTGGGGAGCTGGCGACCCACACAATGGGGTGCAGTGCCCTGGAAGGACCAGAGGGCCATGTCCCAGTCAACCTTGTGCCCTTGGTTTCAGACTTTTTTAAAATTTTGAGATACCAGAACATACGGGATTCTGACCAAACAGGACAAGGAGCTTTCTCTCCTCCAGCCACTTGACAGGGGGCTGCCCTCCTGATGCCCTACCTTCTCTGGGCACCCTAGGAGGTCACCCCGTGGGACCATGATGCATCCACCCACACCCGAACATGGCGGTGGGTACGTCCCTCCAAGCTCAGCCTCAGGTCCTGCTCATGTGTCCCCGCTGGTCACAGCAGTGCCCTTTCAGGAAAAGGACCCCATTCTGAATCCTGTGTTGTGCTTCGTTGCTACGTCTTTTCAGTTTCACTTCAGTCCAGAAAGTTTCTCAGTCTTTATACTTTCATAGCCTTGACACATGAGGTTGCTCTCCTCACGTCGGGGTCTGACACCCTGTCAGGCCCCTCTCCCTGTGGGACACCTCTTGGCTGCCCCCCCTCCACTGGAGGATGCCTGCTCGCCTCCACCCCAGGACGTGGATTTAGGATTCCTTTTCGGGAAAGCATGGGGGACAGACCTCAGGTTGAACAGAATCATACTTAAACTAGGAAGTCTTGTCATAGAGTGGCGTTTCCCAAAGTATGCCCCATGGAACCCTTGTTCCGTCTGATTTTGGTAGATGTGCTACAAGAGCTGGGAAGGGTCTGTGGCCAGGCAGCTTTGGCGGATCCTGAGCAGACAGCCTTTCTTGCTGGGAGACCTCTCTGAGCTCCAGCTTAGATTAAGATAAAAATGTGGCAGGTGACTCTCCCAAGAAGGTAGGGTATGCAGTGCTTTCCACATGTTGGCCCGTGGCCCCTTGGAGAGCCTGGTGGCCTGTGTCTCATTCTCGGAGAAATGCTGTCACCGTGGTGCACAGTTTTCCTGAGGGTCACACGGAACGGGTGTGGCATTCTCTGTACAAGAATGGTGAGGTCCCCAGAGACGTGTGCACGCTACTTCAGAGCTTGCTCTCCCCAGGGAAGCCCCTGCCACTCCCCATGGCCCTGCCCCTGCTCCCTACTTCCGGCCAGGTTCCCCAGGGAGCTGACAGTGACTGGGTTCCACGGCCACGGACGTGGTGCTTCTGACCCGTTCCGTCCCTCTCCACGTGTGCACGCTGGCGTGTCGAGATGGTTAGGGGTCCATCGTGTCCCCCAGAACTCCTGTGTTGACGTGCTCACCCCTAGCAGCTCAGAATGTGACCTTATTCAGAGATTGGGTCTTCATGGAAGTGATCAAGTTACAGTGAGGTCAGGGGGTGGGCCCTTATCCACTGTCACTGGTGTCCTTGTAAACAGGGAGAATTTGTGATGTGAAGAACACAGGGAGACGGACATCTGGAAGCCAAGGTGAGAGGCCTTCCCTCCCCACCCAGAGAAAGAGCCTACCTTGCCCTCCCCTTGGTTTTGGAGTTCCGGAACCACAAGACAATACATGTCAGTGACTTCAGCCTCCCAGACCCCCCGTGCCACTTCACTCCGCCCACCCTGAGTCCGGGGAGCAGAGGCCCAGTCGCTCTCTTGGAGGGGCCAGGCAGGCACCAGACACAGCAAGTGTGACCCGTGGCTATGCCGGGGACCGAGGAGCCTGGTCTAGGCTGCCCCACTGTGACCTGCCATTGCCTCCATGCCCATCGAGGCAAGACTGAGTGGCTGATGGTTTTGCATGAACCACAGGTGGTTTTGTGGGTTCCTTTGTGGGGACAGGGTGTGGTGGGTCATTGAAAGCTGAGCGGGCTTCCAACACTGATCCCTTGGGGACGTGGGTGGGTGCCGGCTACCTGGGATTTGGATGCTGGCACCCAGCTGGGGATAGAAGAATAGAGGCCAGACGATGCCCTTGGTTCCTGGCCCCACTGTCCCGTGTGCCGGACTAGCCCCGCTCCCAGGGGCCACTGGCCCAGTGGTGACATCTGTATGCACTCAGCCCTCTGAGGTCTGGACATGGGGAGAGGAAGGAGGAATTTGATGGGTGGCTTCCATCTCATGCGGGTACTGGAACAGGTGGGGGACAAGAAGATTGTTCTGGACAAGCAGGGTAGGCCTGGGTCATTGCGTCGGAGTGGTCATGGTGCCTGGAGACGGGAGGCGGAGACAGAAGGCTCCTGTTTTGTCCTCTGGCCGGTCTCTCGTCCAGCCCAGCGCCTTCCGGTCAGGGCCTTCGGCCGGGGAAAACAGAGTCATCAGAGGGGCCCTGACATCAGAGAGAAGTCTGTGGTGCGAACAGCCTGGCGCCCTAAGGAAGGCAACACCTTGGACTTGGACTACGGACTGAGTGGAGCCTCACTGTGGTTCCCCTGCTGGGTCCTCGTTTCTGTGGTTTCCACACTCCTCAGTGCAGGTTAACAACTGCCCCTTAAGGACCATAGAAGGAAGGGGCCATTTTGGAGAAGGTGCTGGGGGTTGAGGTCTACCTCCGTCACGGTGGTCCCCTCCTGACAGCACACAGAGGGACACGGCAAACCCGGGGCTGGTGACGGGGCCTGCAGCCAGGACAGCCCTGGGGCCTGGGTGCAGCCTCCTTTGCCGTTCTGATGACCCGAGGTGGCCCGGCCACCCCTCCTGGCACCTGAACTAGAGACTGGGAGATGGGAACAGAGTGGCCTGGTCTGAGCAAAAGAAAGAGTGCCCAGCGTGCTGGGGAGGTGGGAGGGACGCCTTTGCCCAGGGCCAGAGAGACTGCTTTCTGCAGCAAGGAGAGAGCAGATGTCAGGCCTGGCTGGTGGCAGTGGCCCTGGGGGTGGCGGTGGGGGGCAGGGAGGGGCCTCGCTTTCTCCCCAGGATGTGTCAATAGTGGGACCTTTGCTCTCTGTCTGCCTCCTGGGTGGGGGTGGAGGGCAGCCAGAGCATTTGGGGCCAGCAGGTTTGTGTTAGAAAAATCCACTTGTTTTGCTCCCGTGTGGCAGGGACACCCTGCTATCTTGCCTCCTGTGCCCCCCACCCTTGCTGCACACCCGGAACGCTTCACTCCTGGTCCCCAAATATGTGGGGCTTTTCCCCACGCCCAGCAGTTCCTTGGAACACCCGCAGGGAGTCCTATCATTGAACTCAATTCTGACATGGTCGACCTGCAGGTATCCTCAGACCCCCCCACCGCCCCAGGCTAGGGGCTCAGTCCCTGTAAGACTGCCCCCCGCTTCACATCCCACTGTCAAGTCATGGGTCCCCAGGTTACCCATAGTTCTGTCCGGCTTGGCTTACAGAGTCGGGGGGGCTCTCATGACCCGTTCCCCTTTGGATTCAATTGATCTGCTGGAGCAGCTCACACTCAGGGAACACTCCTAATCTACCAGTTTACTAACGGGTGTGATAACGGACACAGAGGAGCGGCCCGATGGAGACCTACACGGGGCAAGGTCTGGGAGAGTCCCAGGCGTAGGGAGCTCTGTCCCCGTGGAGCTGGGCTGTGCAACCCGCCGAGGTGGGTGTGTGCACCAGCGCTCACCAGCCAGGAAGCTCCCAAAACCCCATTCTTCTGGGTTTCTGGGTTTCTTAGAGACACTTCCTCATGGAGGCTTGATGGATCACGAGCTCCATTTTCAGCCCTTCTTCCTTCTCTAGAGAATGGGGGTTATGTGGAAAGCTCCAAGCTTCTAATCATGGCTTGGTCTTTCTCATGACCGGGAACCATCCGGCGTCCCCTCCTTAGAACAAAGGACACTCCTATCACCCAGGAAATGCAAGGGGTTCAGGAGTTCCGTGCCAGGAACCTGGGGTAGAGACCTGGACACATTTCCTATGATCTCAGGCCAGCGGAAGGCCTGCATTTCAGCTTGGAGTGTGTGAGGTCCTGCTCTAGGGGAGGTTTGCCTCTGATCTTCCTCCTTCCTGCCCTCCCTGCGAGAGTCAGCCCAGTGGCAGGGGGATTCAAGGGCTACAAGCCCCTGGAGGTGGGCCTTATTTTACCAGACCAGCTGGCCCCCGGTGCCCGTGCAGCAGAGAGAGGAGAGTCCCAGAAACAGAAGGGCCTCTCCTGTGTGCAAGGGCAGGGACCCCCTTTAGGCTGTCTTCCTGGGGATGACATGGGGAGGGGTGAAGGGGGGAAGGGGTTTCCTGTCTGGTGGCATTTCGCTGTCCACTGTCAGCAGCTCTGGCCAGGGCTCATCGGGTCCCACCCTGTGCCCAGACAAGCCCCCTTGACCCCATTCCCTGCGCGTCAGGTAGTTTTATAATCCAGCAGCTGGGAGCCTGCCCTGGGCAGGTGATGGCACTGGCTGAAGTCCCATGGGCTCCTGGGAAACTTCCTCTGTCGGGGTGAGGAGATGGGGAAATGGGTTTGTTTGGGGAGCTCGGCTCTCCCACCAGCTGGTCCATCCGTGTGCCCCAGGCTAAAGGTCTGGTTAGCCAGAAAGCCAGAGTCCACTTTCCCTTTCGGCCCATGGTGCTTGTGGCTGCAGTTAATGGCCAGCTCCTGGCTCCCCCTTGTCAGCCTGCATCCCCTCCTGGGGAAATGCAGAAACAGGATGTGGGAGTCCCTGCCTGTGGTTTTGAGGTGAGGCCAGAGGACCCCATGGTGGTTCCCAGCTCCATCTTATGGGGGGTGGCCCCGTACCCCATTCCCCTGAGGAGGTCCGGGGAGCAGGCCAGGTGCCCTGTTCCCCCAAGAGGGCCACGGGACCCAGGATGAGGACCTGGGGGCCCTGGGGAGCCAGGATGGGGGTCTGGGGACCCAGGATGAGGGCTTGGGGGGCCCGGGGAACCAGGATGAGGGCCTTGGGAACCCGGGGAACCATGTGAGGGCCTGGGGAGTGCCCAGTGAACCAGGATGAGGGCCTGGGGGGCCTGAGGATCTAGGATGAAGGTCTGGGGGCCCGGGGAGCCAGGATAAGGGCCTGGGGGGCCCGGGAACCAGGATGAGGGCCTGGGGGGTCCGGGGAGCCAGGATGAAAACCATGGGGGGGTGCCCAGTAAACCAGGATGGGGACCTAAGGGGCCTGGAGAAGTAGGATGAGGACCTGGAGGGTGATGGACCAGGATGAGGGCCTGGGAGCTCCCAGCTACCACAGGCTGTCCCCCTGCCCTGCCCCTACTCCAAGAGCAGCAATGGGGCTGGTGCACAGTGGATGGGCCCAGGGAGTTGCTTTTGAGCCAGGCCTTTGCTCTCAGTGCCCTGGCCTTGGAGGTCTGCCTGGCATGTAGCTCCCAGAGAAGTATGTGCGGGGCGCAGTTAGGCAGCCCCAGGCCCCGGGAGCAGCGCTGCACGCAGGCCCCGAGGCCTTTCGAGGCCCTGCTGCCCTGAGGAGCCCACACCGTTTCTCCCTGTCTGTTGGTGTGGAGCCTTGCAAGGCCGCACACTTGTCCCCCAGTTTTGGGGGCGGACCCTCTGCAGTCTGGGGCAAGATCTGCCTGAGCCCACGCGGGTCCCGCAGCTGCCTGCCTGAGGGTCTCTGTCAGCCAGCGGCGCCTCATCTCCTTGGCTTGTGGACTCCCCCACAGGCCACCTGCTTCATCAAGCCCGCAGTGAGTGGAGGGATGCCCGGCCAGGCGGCTGTGAAACTGCACTTGATGTAAGCCTGGGAGCAGCATGGCCACATTTGCTGCATTCCATGGGGACCAGCCAGTCTTGGGTCCCACGTCTACTCCAGGGTGCGAGTGTCAGGAGGCAGTGTCATCAGGGGGAGGGTGACTGTCCCATCCCTGCCTGCCATGCCCTTCTTGCCTTTCATCACTTCCTGCTCCTATGCGCCCCCCCTCCCCGTATCAACCCACTGGGCATAAGGTGCACGGCTGGCTGAGAGGCCAGTTTGTGGGGCTCCCCTAGTGCCCTCTGCTTGAGCTGTCCATCCGTGAGTCTGTCCTCATGAACTGTATGCTGTTTGGAGTCAGCAGCTACCCCATCTCTGTGTCCCAGAGCCCGGCACTGCCTGAAGCGTTTAGGGACTTGGTGAATGTTTGTTGAGTGAAAAAACCAAACTGACAGACGCATTGGTGAGCTAAGGGCAGGTTAATAAATTCAGGATGTTGTTCTGGAGCAGAACAAGGTTCAAGTTCAAGGACTGTGGGAACTCGGGAGGTTGCTGTAAGCTCCTCACGCCTCTGTTTTCCCAGCTTTGCCGTGGGGAGAGTCGGAGCAGCGTTGACCTTGAAGGCTGTCATGATCTGGTAACAATTCAGAGCCTTGAATTGGAGGCTGATGCTTTTGTCATTGTCATTACCTGGCTGATGGCTGAGTCTGAGGCTGTGGCGAGTCTGCAGCTGGTTCCTATCTCCCTTTTCCACGAGATGGTGGCCTGCACAGCCCTCGGAGACAAATAGGATGCAGTGCTCAGCAGAGCCACGCTTGGGATCAGGCCAGCTAGGTGAAGGACAGTGAGTCCTGGATCGCACAGCCCCTGAAACTGTACTACCTTTGGTTTATCTGGATTATAAAAAGAAGTTTTTAAATAATCTCTCGGGAAGAGCCCTAAAGAGACCACTGGGGCGGGGGTTACATGGCAGGCTCTAGCCTCCTCTTCTAACACCCAGAGAGTTAGAACCTCAGCTTCATTGCCTTGCTTCCAGGCCAAGCCATGTGACCTTTACCATCCTGCCTTTCATCCTTGCTGGACACCCGCGCTGCGGAGTGAAAGATTTTTTCCAGTTGGTTGGCTTCCAGGTAGAGCATGCTTGGACAGCAACTTGATTTCAAACCAGCCCATTGCAGAGAAGCCGACATGAAACATTGACCTTGACCACTGCGGCCCAGGCAGTTTGGCCAAAGTGATGAGGGTGCCGGTCCAGTCATGCCCACTGTGGATGACATTCTGGAGCAGGTGGGGGAGTTTGGCTGGTTCCAGAAGCAAATCTTCCTGACCCTGTGCCTGTTGTCAGCTGCCTTCGCCCCCCTCTATGTGGGCATCGTCTTCCTGGCCTTCACCCCTGATCACCGCTGCCAGAGCCCCGGGGTGGCCGAGCTGAGCCGGCGATGTGGCTGGAGCCTGGCAGAGGAGCTGAACTACACGGTGCCCGGCCCGGGGGCTGCGGGTGAGGTGTTTCCTCGCCAGTGCCGCCGCTACGAGGTGGACTGGAACCAGAGTGCCCTCAGCTGCGTGGACCCGCTGGCCGGCCTGGCAGCCAACCGGAGCCACCTGCCGCTGGGCCCCTGTCGGCACGGCTGGGTGTACGACTCGCCCGGCTCGTCCATCGTGACCGAGGTGAGAGCTGACCCTGTGCTTTGGGGGGCAGGTAGGCTTCAGGGGTGGGGGGGAAGGGAGGAGGGTTCTAGTCACTGAGCACTTAAAATGTGTCCAGTTCTGGGCGCCTGGGGGGCTCAGTCAGTTGGGCATCAGACTTCGGCTCAGGTCATGATCTCACAGCTCGTGAGTTCCAGTTCTGCATCGGGCTTTGTGCTGACACCTTGGAGCCTGGAGCCTGCTTGGGATTCTGTGTGTCTCTCTCTATGCCCCTCGCCCCCTCAAAAATAAATAAACATTAAACAAACAAACAAAAAGCGTCCAGTTCTGTCCTGGACACTTTCCACACTTTTCTGTCTAGTCCTCCATGGACTCTGGGTGTTAGGGAAGGTCAGAGAGACCTCTGCAAGCCAGGCTGAGCTGGATTGTTTGAACACGGGTCTACAGGGAGACGGGCTCCTCTTCTTTCTGCCCCACTGGCTTCTTTCTCCAAGAGCCTGTCAAATTGGCTTGGGGTGCGGCTTCTTTACCATTGGAATTAGTGGGGCCCCCTTTCCTCCCCTCAAGAGGCGCGGGCATGTGAGGGCTACACGTGACTGGGGCAGTGGGGAAGCCGCCCTGGCACTGGAGTCAGACTGTTTCAGTCCCAGCTCTGGTCCCGAGGTGCTGGGCATCGCTGAGTAGGTTACTCTGTGTCTCTGAGCTTCAGCTTGCTCTCCAGGGATGGCGTGACCTGCCCCTTGGGGTCAGGAAGTTCAGCGGAGGATGGCGAAACTGCTGACAAGCATGAGCTGAGCTGCATGAGGTGGCCCCCGGGATGGGGTGATGGGGCCAAAGGGCACCGCTTGCATAGCTCAGGGGTGATTTCTGGGTTGTGCCTGAGAATATTTTAGTAAAAAGTCACTGGAGTTTTTCCCTTCATGCATCATTTTGAAAGTGCTGCATTGTGACCCAGGGGGGGAGGGGGTCTTGGAAATTGGCACTGAGGTCGCTCGTTGAAGCCACGGACACAAGCTGTGCACAGAGGCACTCTGTTAGCAAAGCCGGGTGTGGCCAGGGCGCTGCTCACCTGAAATGGGAGGTGAGTGAGTGGTGTCCTGTCAACACAACAGGGGCTGGTCCTGGAGGAAAGCTGTGCCCTCCCCTCTCGCCTCGTCAGCACTCTGTCCAGGAGTTGGGGTGGGGAGGGCACAGAGGGACGAGTTTCCCCCTCAGGGACAGGTGCAGGTGCGATGTGAACTCCTGGGCTCCGAGGCGCCGCCCAATGACAGATAACCAGTGAGGCTCCTCCCCCCAGGGATGCTGAACTGTCCTGCGCTCTGGCTGTCAGCACAGAGCCCAACATGTGGGGCTCGAACTCACTAACCAGGAGATCGTGAGCTGAGCTGAAGTTTGATGCTTAATCGACTGAGCCACCCCAGGCGTCCAGAGCATTTGTTCTCCATGACTTAGACCCATTCTGCTAATAAACGGGCAGAAGCAATCGGTCCTTCATCCGTTAACATGCGGGGGACCAGCCCACGCACCCCAGTCGAAAGGTCCCTAGTAGGGGGTTGGTGTCGGCGCAATATCTCTGGAAAAGAAGACAGACAAGACGAACAAGACAGACAAGACAGACGAGACAGACAACGTGGATGGTGGTTGGCAAAGCCACACTCTACTTAGATAGCCAGGGTCTTCCATACCAGGGGTGATGACATCATTTCCTTAATGGTTACATAATTCAAGGTTTTTGAAGTGAAGACGTGCTCCGGAAGGGGTCATGTTTAACAGGACAGGTGTAAATATCAGGAATTATCAAGTCATTGCAGGAGAGGGATTCCCTAATAATAGTCTGGCTCCAAGCAGAAGATGAGCCTGAAGAATTCTATGAGGATATTTACATTCCTTAAGACCCCTCACCAGTTATGCATGGGCAAGATGCTCATCCTTTAATAGGCAAATCTTTTGGCAGAGGCTTGCGGTTTACTCCCAACAGCAGACCAAGAGCTAGAAAGCAAAGTAAGGGGAGGGCTGGCGCCACTGACCGAACCAAGTTGATTCAAAGCCTAAAAGTATATGTCTCTTTACAAAGCAATAAGAAAATCACAGACAGGATGAATAGAAACCACATGTGCGGCCCAGGAGGCCAAATGTTGTTTGAGGGTAATTTTTGCCTACTGGGCCCCAACATTAACGCCTCTATCTGTTCGCTCAGTCCCTTGCTGCGGAGCGGCGGTGGTGCGGGGATGGAGACCGGGAGACACCTTCGAGCTTCCCTCCAGAGCTGTGAGGGGGGCGGGGAGAGTAAGACCAGTGCCGGGACCACGTGTGGGCAGACACAGCGGGCTCCAAGGAGGGGGGTCCTAGCTGCCGAGATTATCATGGGCGCCTTCTGAAAGGAGGTGGCATTTGGTTGAAGCCTTGGGTGCATTCTGAGCAGAGAGGAAAGGAAACGGGGTGGGGGGGTGGGGGGCATGGGCCTCTGGGGAGAGGGAGCTGGTGCCGCACTGGGGACCATGAGCCATTACACGGATTCGGATTCAGGGCTCTGTGGGGGGGGGCGGTGAATGAGGGCGGCGTCTCCCCTTCCGTGAGAGCAGGGCCCCCCCTCCCCCCCGCAGAGGTCTCACCAGATAAAACACAGGCACTGAATTAAATCTGAACTTCTGATAAATGACCAACAGATGTTATGCAATATTGGATACGGCTGAGGCAGCAGCGATACCAATGTCACATGGGAAACCCCTACACTAAAGTGTGAGTGTGTGTGTGAGTGTGTGTGTGTGTGTGAGTGTGTGTGTGTGTGTGTGTGT
>NC_043706.1:137977366-138124298 GCF_006229205.1 Suricata suricatta
GGATCCTGCTGAGATAACCAGGGGCTCTGGGGCAGGGGGGCAGGAGGACTTGGCCCCTCTAAGCGTAGCCCTCCCCTCTCACCCTCCCTCCCAATTTCCTGAAAACCACCATCGCCTCCACGCCTCATCCTAAACTGAAGTTTATCCTGAGGGGGGGGTTCACCTTACTGATTTATTTCTGCAAAAATAATCTTTAACTTAGCCTTGCCTTGGACGTTGGAACTTGCTCAAGGGAGGTGCTGAGCCAGCTTGTTTGCACACCCAGCCTCATCCCCCTCCACGCCAGAGTCCTGGCCAGCTCGGCTCTGCCTGGGGAAGGAATGTGCCCCTTCCTGCCTTTTGCCTCCCAGGTCGGGGGGGCCTGGCCTCACACTGGGCTGGGGGGCCCCTCTCCAGGCTGGGAATTCCTGTCTCCCCCCCCCACCCCGTGAGCAGGAGCGAGAAAAAGGCCTCAGCCCGGGGTCATGGGGGCACTTACATCGCAGTGTCCACCCTCGCCTGGTCCCCGAGATCTGCTGAGACAGCACCCACGGCAGTCCGTACTCTGACCAGGACCCTGGGGGTTCCTGGGATCACAGGAGCCTGGAGAACACTGCCCACGGCTTTCTAGACTGTGCCCAACCCTCAGGCCCAGCGGGAGCAGTGACTGCACTCAGAGGCCCATCCAACATCCCCCGCGCTTTTCTGAGGGCTGGCCTGCCTTTAGGGTGTGCACACATGTGCCAGAGGGAAGTGGGTGGGTGTCAGTTTGGGGGGCCTGGGGCATGGCAGATGGCTCTAGATGGAGATCCTCAGCGTAGGGTGGGGGGCAGCGACCTCAGCAGAAGCCGGTGGTAGCAGGGGGCCCCTCTCTCTAGTGCGGTGAGCCCCCCGCTTGTGCACAGGATGTCACTTCGGGAGCCGCGGCAGGGACATCTTACAGACCGGCTCCTTGCGAAGATCAGAACAAAGGCCAAGACCAGAGTGCAGCTTGGGCGCCACCTAGGAGACACACGATACGCCGGTGGAGGCTACAAAAAGACAGTTGGACAGTTGGCGATGCGGAGCCTGGGGCAGCCAGATAACACGGGAGAGTCGCCTTCTAACGGCAGGGGGGCTGTGAGAGGAGGGCCTGCCGCTGAGGGGGTGAGCGTCTGGGTCGGGACAGGAACAGCAGAAGTGCCGACATTGTGCTCCCAGGGCCCAGCCACCCACGGGGCAGACCCACCCACGGGGCAGACCGACGGGTCTGGGCATAAGTAGCAGGTGATAGGACAGGCTCATTATTAGTTTCTGAAAGGCAGGTGGTGACCCACAGGACCACCTACGTTGGGGGCACCTGGGTGGCTCAGTCCATTAAGCGTCCCACTCCTGTTTTTGGCTCAGGTCATGATCTCACAGTTTGTGAGTTCGAACCCCACATTGGGCTCTGTGCTGTTGGAGCGAAGCCTGCTTGGGATTCTCTCTCTTTCGGCCCCTTTCCCTGCTTGCACACACTCTCTTTCTCTCTCTCAAAATAAAAAACACTGAAAAAAATCTTCTCAAAGTTAATGGGTCTGTTATTTACCAAAACCATTTTCGCAGTTGCCCCTGGTGCTTGCGTAGCTCTGTGGGTGGGACAGGACATGCTCCGTGCATCTGTTTCAGACTGGGAAACTGAGGCCCAGAGTCACTAAGTGACTTTCTGCGGTCACATCCCACAGTGTCGTCCGGTGGGGTGGGGCCATGAATTCAGAGTAGCTAGAGTGGCACAGAGATGGGGAAAAAGGAGGGATGTGCCCCTGGACGCCCCCTAGTTAGGGCTGCACCAGGACCGGGGAGGGCGCCCGGGCAGCGGGGCTCCACACTTACATTACCTTCTCTGAGCCCCGAGGAGGGAGAGGCCATGTGTCCTCATCAGGCCTGTCCAGCGCCCTGGCGTGTGACCTCTGTGATGGGACTTCCCCTAGAACACAGCAAGGCCTGTCCCCAGGCAGCTCTGTCCTGCCTTTGCCTCAGCCTCCCTCCTGCTCAGTCCCTCCCCTCTCCAGTTCTTGGCACGTCGGTTCCTCCAAGTGTCCAGCTCCCCTGGCCCTTGGCACAGGACACTAGGGCCCAGGCTGCTCCTGCTAAGCCCGCCTTCCTGTGATCGTGTCCTCGCTCAGCCCTTCCTTTGACACTCATGTCAATACCAGTCACAACGGAATCTGCATAATTATTGGTGGACTTCACATAATGAAATGTATAATTAACAGGTACTTAACTGAGGGCTTTTGACCAATTTTGGAAAACATATTCTATTTATTTTGCTACATTTCATCTTTAGGAAATTACTTGGCTGTACTTTCTAGAAAACTCATCTGTTGGCCATGTTGCCTTTGATAATCGACTATCAACGTCGAAGCATAGGACAGTAGCTTCTTTAATAGATAGTGAGGGTAAAGCAAAGATATGAGATCTGTAATGATATTAACTGAGATTCGCCTTAAACCTTGAATTTGCCTTACGAGCATGCGGTAAGAGAAAGTGACGTGAGACACCTTCGGGATGTCACACTTTGTGTTAAACATTTACTCTGTCTGGAGAGAAGGTGGAAGGTGTAGTTTGACTCACGAGCGGTCTTGTGTTTCCGGCCCCTCCGACGGTGGTGTGGACGACTGCAGTTTAACCTGGTGTGTGATGACTCTTGGAAGGTGGACCTCTTTCAGTCCTGCGTGAACGTGGGCTTCTTCCTGGGCTCCCTGGGGGTTGGCTACATTGCAGACAGGTACGTAAAGGCTGGTCCAGCCATGCGAAGCGGCAGTTGCTGGTGGAGAATGGATCGTAGGGGTCGGTGACCGAAGGCTCTGGCCAGTTGGAATCTACCACAGAAGTTGATGGGGAAAAGACATGGAGGCTAGCGCTTTGGACGAGGAGTGGGCAGCAAGCTGGAGGAAGGTTGGGGATCTAGGACGAATTTCAGGGGCCCACACTCCATGAAGATTGTATAGCTGGGGTGGTGGGCTGAGAGAAGGTGGGGGCTGAGCTGAGCTTTCTGTCTGAGGCAGATGGCTGAAATGAGGGTCAGGCTATGTTCTGAGGTGGGGCCGAGTCGGGGGAAGCAACCTCACTGTAACTCTTTGTGGGGGGAGGGCTGGGGAGCCGTCCAGAGTTGTGTCCTAGGCGCACTAACATCACAGCTGCACTGACATCACAGCTGGGCTCACAGTAGCCCGGGAGGCATAGAAGAGACGAGTAGGCAGGTGCATACACGAGCTGGCTCAGAAGAGAGGTTTGCGCTAGAGATAAATCTTTGGCCTTTGTCTGCAGGAACTGGTACTTAACGCTGCAAACCGCGTTTGAGACCAGCTAGCAGAGCGTGTGGAGACATGAACAGGTCATAGGGAAGGAGTTGTGGTCAAGGAGATTTGGAAGAAACAGCAGGTGGCGGGATGGTGCGAGGCTGAGGAACACAGGACAGGGCTTGCTCAACGAGGAGGAGCAGTCCACACCTGCGCAGGTGGCCCCACGAGGGCCAGCGACAAGGACAGTGTCAGGGGAAGGCTGGTGAGCAGCAAGAGAGGAGAACCTGGTCTCTGTGTGTGGACAGCTCTTAGAAGCGAGTGGGCTGTGAAGGACGGGACAAGCGAGGGGACCAGGATGGGGGCCACCACATCACAGAGCGCAGGGGTGGGGCCGTGGGGACCGGAGGGGCAGTGGAGGGGCAGGCTCTGGTGACAGGGGTGCAGCCTGTGGTCAGAGACACAGGAGAGAAGATGGGGGACGGACACAGATGGGATTAGATCTGATTGTTCTGAGGTGAGAAGAGGTGCGCGTTGGACGGGAAATTTCCATCTTAGTAAAGGACAAGGGCGTGTGTGGGCTGGTGGGAGGCGCACTGGGCAGGGCAGGAGGTGTGAGGCCAGGAGGCCAGGAGAAGCAGGAGGAATGGCCGCGTTGGTGTCTCAGATGCAGGGGGCAGGGTGGGGTGATCTGGGGGTGGGGACCAGGTGGCTGTGACCACAAGGAGGCTGGTCCCTTGCTTCCTTGCTTGCGGGAGGAGGTATGAGAGGTGGAGTCTGGGCTCTGCTGGGCTGGAGCATTAGCAAATAATTTGCCCATTTCATTTGGGGGGGGTCATGGAAGAAAAGGAAATAATTCTCAATAGTTACACAGTGAGAACTGAATGTTTCCCCAGGAATGTTTTGGAGACCGCTGATAAGACTAGCATGAGGTGCACCCCACCAAACCCTGTTAATAACAACACAGGCTGCCAGATGCAAAGGCAATGAGAGGGGACCCTTGTGGGACCCCGCAGAGCCGCCAGGGAGCCGCCCCCCTTGGCTGAGGTGCCAGAGGGCTGGGAGCATCAGGATTTTGGATTCCTCTGTCCAGTGTGACTTAATGAACCTCGGAGGGGCCGCTGTTCCCTGAAGAAGACAAGGTCGGCCCTGAGGGGAGACAGTCCCTCAGGAGGGCAGTGACGTGTGCCTCCTGCTGGGGACTCTTGCTGCCCCGTGGGGCCCCCCTGACCTGTCTCCCTGCCTCTGAAGGTTTGGCCGCAAGTTATGTCTCCTGGCCACCACCCTCACCAGTGCTGTCATGGGCGTCCTCACGGCCGTGGCGCCGGACTACCCGTCGCTGGTGCTGTTCCGCCTGCTGCAGGGGCTGGTCAGCAAGGGCAGCTGGACGTCCGGGTACATCCTGAGTGAGTGTCCGTGGGCTGGCGTGCGGTTGGACGCCGTCGGGTGGGCGGGAGCACGGGGAGGGGCCAAACGGGGAGGAGCCAAATGGGGAGGAGCCAAACGCGCAGGTGGATTTTGGGGGGAGAAAGGATGTTTGCAGGGTCTGGAGAGATTGTGGTCACTCTGGTTGTATGTGATTGTGTGACTGGGGCACAGGCACTACGTGGGGATGGCCGGCCTCCCTCCCTTCCTCCCTCCCTCTCTCCTTTCTTTCCTCCCTCCCTCCCTTTCCTTAGTCCCTCCTTCCTTCCCTCCTTCCTTCCTTCCCTCCTCCCTCCCTCCCTCCTTCCCTCCTTCCTTCCTTCCCTCCTCCCTCCCTCCCTCCTTCCTTCCCTCCTCCCTCCCTCCTTCCTTCCTTCCCTCCTCCCTCCCTCCCTTCCTTCCTGTCTGAGAGACTTTAAAGGACCGCTTAAATAGATCAGTCTTTCCTTACCAACTCATCTATTTGGAGAAGGATCACAGTTGATGTGTTTACAGCAGAGGGAGGGGCAGGCAGGGGGTCGGGCAGCGGAGTGTTTTAACATTTAAATATGAAAGAAGCAGCACCTCCAGAAAAGAAATACAACTCAACTGGTTTGAACCACTTGAAAATTAGCAGAGAAGAAGACAAAGAGGAAATAAGAGAAGAGATAAACATTTCTTTCTACATACTTTCTTTTTTTTCAAATTTTTCTCTGAAGGTAAGAAGAGAGAATATAAATCACTTTCTTGGAAGAAAGTAGTGTAAAGGACCATCTATGCTTTCCTCAGCCCGTAGGTGGGCACACCAGAAGCAGGGAGGACAATCCACATTTTTGCCCATTTGTAGAGAACGGAAAAGGAACAATGGTGCCCTTCCATCTCTGAGGACGCTGTCCTGTGTCTTGGCATCCTGGGAAATGGTTCATTAAGCAAGAGGAAGCAGGTTTCTCCTCCGAGAAACTGTGTGTTTAATGGGTTCAGCACATGCGTATTGGCATGTGTATGTTCAATATGTGCTACTTGGCACAAGGTGAAGAAGATGAACTTGGGGCCGCACATCGGCTGCCCAGCACCTACCAGTTGTGTGATCTTGGGCGAGTTCCAAGGTCTTGGGCCTCGATGCCCTCATGGGGTGGGGGTGGGGGGTGCCCAGTGCTGGCCTGCCCGGTTGCTCTCGCTGTAGCACAGGCACTAGGGCGGGGCTGGGGCACTGGGCTAGAGGAGGCGTCCTTCCTCCCCGCGAGGAGCTCACATACTAGAGAGAAGGACAGACGCCCAAGCAGGTGTCTGTCGGGATGGAGTGAGGGCCACACCCCTCTGAAGGCTTTCCCCACTGGCTTGCAGGTCATACACCCCCTTCCCCCTTCCCACCACCTTCCCAGCCCCTCCTCCACTAGCGGCTTGTTGATGTCCTTTATTGGCTCCTCCTCTTCTTCCCCATTCCTGGATCCCTCCGCGTGGCAGGACCCAGGATGTTGTCCTCCCTGACCCCAAACCTGAGCCACCTGCGGACCCCTGACCCGACCCCAGCCCCCAGTCTGTAAAGTGCTGTCTGTCCAGCTGTTCAAGCCTGCCGCCTTGTGGTCAGGCACAGCCTCCGCTTCCCCAGGCCGGCATCTGCCTCCGCGGGTCCTGCTGCCTGGCTTTACTCTCACAGCACCCCGGACCCACGGTCTCTTCCTCTGCAGCCGCGCTGGGCCCGAGCCAACGCTCACTTCTCCTCCACGTTGGTCTCAAGTCTCAACTTGGCGCGTTTGCCCCTTAAGGGGCCAGCTCTGCAGTTCACGCCGGGCAAACCAGCCTTCTCTGTGCGCCCCCCCCTCCCCCCGTGGCTTCACCCCCCAACTTAGCACCTTTGCCTGGAACTTTAGCCTTGAGGTCCCCCCACGGCTCTCCCCTCTGGAAAGCTGCATTCCTGACCCTCCACTGTCCTGATCCCCGCCCCCAGTCAACATTTCCTTCCCCCGTGAGGTATGGTTTACTCCTTTGCCCCGTGTGCTCTCAGCCCTCTCTCTGGAGGAGGTGGGGTGTGCAGGCCGCCACTGCCCGTGGAGCTGGCCACAGACCCCGCACACCAGAGTGGTGCCCCGTCCCTCATTAAGTTAGTGGGCACTCCTGGGGCCGAGGGAAATGTCACAGCTGGCCTGCAGCTCATCGGGGCCAATCTCAGGGGAAGGAGAGGCGGACGGGGTTGGGCAGACTGAACCCCGAGTGCGCGATGGGCACTCCAGACGGCAAATGTGGGACTCTGAAAAAGGACCAGCTCTAGAGAGGCTGGGATGAAGGGCAGGGTGTCTCAGGGACCCTGGTGCTGGGGAGCATCCGCAGGACTCGGGGAGGGGGCCTGGGGTCAGGCAGGGGGAGGTGGCGGGAGGCGGCGAGGCGCAGGGCTCATCAGGGAGGGAGGGAGCCCCGGGGAGCGAAGGAGCCAGCATAGTGACTCTTGTCCTGTTTTAGTCACAGAATTCATGGGCTTGAGCCACAGGCGGACGGTGGCCATCCTGTACCAGGCGGCCTACACGGTGGGGCTCGTGCTGCTCTCGGGAGTGGCCTACGCCCTCCCGCACTGGCGGTGGCTGCAGCTGGCCGTCTCTCTGCCCACCTTCCTCTTCCTGCTGTACTACTGGTACGTGGGACCCCCCGGCCGGCCCCGGAGCCCAGCGCGGTGACCTCGGCACCACCACTGTCTGTGCCACTTGGGGTGTCCTATATTCTGAGGATGGCCCTCCTCACCTGGGGGGCCAGCCTCCACCGAGCCTCTTTACATTTGCAGCCCCTCAGAGAGGCAATGCTTCACGTCAGACAAAACTCCACCTGGCCACATGCAGGCATTTGCTGTTTGTTGAATGGATGAATGAATGAATGAATGAATGAGTGCATGGACTGTTCTTGGGGGACATGCACGTTAGGCCGTTGTGAAACTAACCAGTCCCAATGAGGCACTGCTCTCACTGGTTGTCAGTGCTTGGCAGGGACCCCAGGGAGAAGCATCCGGACAGATGAGTTTTGATGGTGGGGCAGGGAAGGGGTGCAGAGAGGGCTATGCACAGAAGTACCTCATCCCTGCACCTTTGGTCACCGTCCTGCTGAGGGCAAAGCTTCTCTGTGGGCGGCACTGAAGTGGACCCGGCCCCTCTCAACAAGGGCTCTCTGGGAGCGGCACCCTTGTGGTCAGGACCAGCCCGCTCTCTCCACGTCAGGCTGAACCCAGGGGAGTCTCTGGGGGGCGGGCGGAAGGAGGGCCCAGCAGGGTGGGGCCATGTGGAGTGTGTTCAGAGACCCTCTGCCAGAGATTGTCGGTTGTCAAGTTGACCCGTCCTTACCTGGTGTGTAATGGACAGTGTATCTCCCTGATGTTAAAGGAAAGTAGGCAGGAGACATGTCAAGATATTTCAGCCGCCCTCAGGTGGCATGGAGACACCTGCTGTAGCACACGAGGCGGGGCACGTGGAACATCCACTGTGAGTGAGGAACAGGGGTCCCCGCTTCCAGCAGAGAGAGGGGCCCCTGCTCCAGGAAATGAAGGCCGCGTAGGGAAGCAACGGTTCCCTTTTTGCCCCTAAATCTTAGCAGGTGGCACTGAAGGTGTGAGGGACCCATAGCGCTCCTTCATGGGTGCCCTGGGCCAGCACTGGGTGACCCCAGATCCGTGCCCATCAGCTGCTTGAGGAATGACAGTCCCCACACGAGGAGCAACAACATCGCCCTGACCAGGGCTTAAAATCGGGTGCGCTCTGGGGAGGGTGCCAAGCAGTGGCAGTCTGCGTCCGCAGGTGTGTGCCCGAGTCTCCCCGTTGGCTGCTGTTGCAGAAGAGAAACACTCAAGTGATCAGGATAATGGACCGTGTCGCCCGCAAGAATGGGAAGCGGCCACTTGCTGATCTCAAGGTGACCAGCTGGCCAGGGCTTCCTCCCATCACTGAGTCTGGGGGTTGGGCTTATGATTTAGAACATGCTTCGGGGGCTGCCCTGAGAAGCAGGAAGGCGCGGGAGGGATTTGGGGTGATGGGTGCCGGGCACACGAATGGCATGGCTGACGCTCAGGGCTTCTGCTCCCCCGAAGCTAGGATGCAGCTGATGCTCCCACTCCCTCCTAGATGCTCTCTCTCGAAGAGGACGTCACTGAAAAACTGAGCCCCTCCTTTGCAGACCTGTTCCGCACCCCGCACCTGAGGAGGCACACCTTCATTTTGATGTACCTGTGGTAAGGGGCCTTTCCTAGGCCGTCCCTGCCAGAATCGGCGCGCCTCCCCGGACGCTGGGGTACAAGTTAAAGACAGTGGAGTAGGGCGCCTGGGTGGCTCAGTGGTTAAGCTGCCGGCTCTTGAGTTTGGCTCAGGTCACAGTCTCACGGTCGTGAGATCCCGTTGAGTGAGGAGCCTGGTTGGGATTCTCTCTCTCTCTCTCTCTCTGCCCCTCCTCCCTCAAAATAAATAAATAAACATTACAAAAAAAGACAGTGGAGCAATGCTGGCGGAAAAAGAGAAACATGAAAAGGAATTTGTAGATGAAGTTCAGTCAAAGAGCTCTTAGAAAGACATCTTTATTTCTCCCTTGGGGACTGAGTGATGGGGAAAGACATCATTTCAGTAAGAAGAGCACGTTTAGACGGCGAGGTCAACAGCAGGATGAGTGAGATGTGATGAAGGGTTCCCAGGGTTGCCTCAAATCCCATGTGTCTTTTTGGGGAACAAATGAGTCTTAATTTCACTTGGGAAGGTGGATGAGATCTCAGTGGCTCCTGGTGCTTCCAAAGAGGAAGATCCCTTCCTCACACCTTAGAACTTCAGAGACCCTGCCCGAGAGTGTCTGGGTCTTTATTATCTACTGATGACGGAACTCTTGGACGAAAACGGGCTCGCCCATGTGCCCCTTGCCCACTGCCATGGTCTGTGCCCCCCTGCAGTGGCCATCTCGAAGTTCTTACCCCGTTCCCTCAGAGGACATGGGGGCGGCTCCCCATTGCCGGGGCTTTATCATGGACATGCCCCTCTGACACCGGGGTCTGGACCGTGGGCTTCCCCTGACGCTGGTGTGACTCATTTCTACTTCCACGTGAGGTTTTACCAGAACGAAGGGTTCAGACTAATAGGGCAGTGCCTGGCACGTGGCAGCCCCACAAATATTTGCTGAAGGTTGAATGAATAACCACCGTTCCACAGACTCCGTCCCAGTGCATTAGACACCAGCCAGGCTCCCTGTCTTTGCCCCACCTGTCACCTGCCATGTCTCCCTGTCAGTCCCGAGTCGCACAGCCAGCCCCACGATGGGTCCTGGGAGCTTTTGCAAACACCCCGGCTGTTCCCTCTGTCTCCCTCCTTCCTTCCTCCCCTTACCCCTTGCTGCCCCCCTTTCCATCCCGCGAGAGCTTTGGCCCCTCTACTCACACACCCCTGCACCCGAGCCCTCGGCAAACTCTGCTCTAGTTTGAAAACGTGTTCGGAATCTGCTGCTTCACGCCATCTACCCTCTCAGTTCCCCGCCTGAGTGTCGTGATCTCTTGCCTGTGCTGTCCAGGTGCCTCCTAGCTGTCCTGTCTGCTCCCTCCACCCGCCAGGGGCTGCTCCCAAAGCAGGGGACAGGTCCTCTGTCCACACCTTCCCAGTCCACTGAGGAGAGAACCATAGCCCTTGTTGTGGCCTCCCCTCCACCTGCCCCTTTACTGCGGAAACTCCCGGCCGTGTGATTCCAGAAGGCTTCACTACCCGTGACTCAGTTTCCTCATCAGCACGTGGGGTAATGACGGACCTGCCTCACAGGCGTGTTGGCAGATGTACCAGATAACGTGTAAACAGTGCCCGACAGACGCAGGATTCACTCAGTACCAAGAGTCGCTATTTTAACACGTACATGCAATTCATAGTTCTGCCAGCAGATGGCAGCCCTGCACATTTGTTAACCATTTTTTTGGACCAATATCAAGGTTGTATACTCCTTTCTCTTAAATCAATGTCTTTATCAGTAATATGTGACTATTCCCATTTAAGTGGCTAACTGGCACTTATCTGGGCTTACCTGGACTCACTGAGCTGCTGGTAAGCTCCTTCCTTCGCTCACCCTCCTCTCTAATCAGGAGTGATCCAGGACTGGAAACAAGAATGTCCCAGTGGTTCTCTGCGTGCAGCTTTATAAAACAAGGCAGTATATTCAGGGGACATATCAGTTGTGATTTCAGTTTTGGAGCTGATGGGCAATCTACATGTGGGGATAAGAGCGACTTATCATCAACGAAGTCTCTTCTCACAGTATAGGTACCAGTATAATTGTAAAATGTGTCCAGCCTCTGAGATTATACCATGTCACCATAAAGGACACATGGAAGTCTCCCTGAGTGACTTAGCCGGTCCCCATTGGTCTAGGTGCCGTGTTCTGTAGCCCTGGCCGACGATGGATGGGTTGTGTGGTGGGCTACGGGGTGGAAGAGTGGAAAACCCCGCCACTGTGCAGCTCGGAAGACTTGGCCAGCATCTGCTCTGCTCTCTCTGGGCACTTGACCTTGGGGAGATGACATGATGACGCTAATTACCGCTCAACTTTACTGAGTGCTTTTTCCCTGCGAGGAAGCCCACCAGGCACTTCCTGTGCAGCAGAGAAGGGTGCAGAGAGGGCTGTGGAGAGAGAGATCTCGTCCCTGCCCCTCTGGTCACTGTCCTGATGAGGGCCAGCCCTGTCTACGGGTGGCACTGACGTAGACACGGTCTCTCTAAACGAAGGCCTCTACAGCTGCCCATCTGCGGTCAGGCCGGGTCTCCCCTCATCAGGGGGGAACAGGGGACAGGACACGTTGCCTGAGTCTCCGTTCTGGGCAGGACGGGACTTGCCTGAGCGTTCTCGAAAGACTTTATTCCATTTGCCGATGAGGGAATTGAGGCACAGAGTGCTTAGCTAAGGTCCTGTAGGTCACACAGCTCAGACGGCAGACTCATTACTGACCCTGCCCACTCACCCCCGCCCGTCCCCTTGCAGCTGCCAGAAAATTAGATGACGTAGGCCCGCACGGGGCTCCGTACAGGGCCAGGCCCCTAGGTTTGCAGGAAACGGTAAGGGTCACTGTTGGTGGGCTCTGGGACACATGGTTATATCCTGGAGGTCACTGTCTCGCGTAAAGCAGCTCACTGAGGGCCCCTCTGGGCATCCTGCCTGACCTTTATCCCCTCCTCCCCTATTGCTCTCGGACCTTCTAAATCAAGTGACCCACGTTCCTCTCCAGCTTGTAGGGACCCTTGTCCTCGCTGCCAGAACCCTAACTCCCTGCCGCCCCGCACGCGGAGACTCTGCCTCAGACTCTGCCTCCCCTCCGTGCCCAGGTTCACCAGCTCCGTGCTGTACCAGGGCCTCATCATGCACGTGGGCGCCACGGGCGGGAACCTCTACCTGGACTTCCTGTACTCGGCTCTGGTCGAATTCCCCGCGACCTTCATCATCCTCGCCACCATGGACCGCTTCAGCCTCGTCCGCCTGCTGGCCCTGTCAAACCTGGTGGCGGCAGCCGCCTGCTTCGCCATGGTTTTTATCTCGCACGGTGAGCTGTCCATCCTCATCTTCTAGGGAATCGAATGATCCAGCCGGGGCAATGTGTTTTCACTGCTTGATAAGCCCCTGGAATGAGAACACAAAGTCAAGGTGTTACCTTCATCTAGAAGGTTTGTTTTCTTTTATTATTTTAAATATAGGCATAACAAGCACACAAGGAGCAAATTATCAGTGTGCAAGCCGACGAAGTTTTCCGTAGGTATGTATCTTCCGTAGGAATGTGCTTCCCAGGCAGGGGACAGAGGTGGGAGTCTCCCCGGGGAGGGCAGAGCTGAGCATTCAAGGAATAGCTGGATCCTGGGCCATGACCCAGACTGTGCGGAGCATTTCCAGCACCGTAGAAGTTTCCCCTGCGGTCCCTGACAATCTGTACTCAACCCCCCTGCTCAGGCCCCCCTGCTCAGGCCCCCCCTGCTCTGACCTCTGCCCCTGAAATTTAATTCTCTTGGTTCTTGAACTTCATCTAAAAGGAGCCGTGTGCCCTATGTACGTGTCTTGCTTCATTCATTCACTCTGCCTGTGAGGTGTGTCCATCTCTCACACCGGGGCGTGGTTTACACACTTCTCATTGTTGTGCATCTTTCCATTGTATGAATACCGTGCCACTTACCTGTCCCACTGCTGACTGACCCTGGTGTGGTTTCCAGCATCTGCCTCTTGGGATCTAAGCCACAGAGAACATCCTAGCACATTGTCTTGTCGTGGTGCAGGCACTGATTTCCCTTGGGTACAAATCTGTGAGTGCATTTTCGGGGTCAGAGGCAGCCTCTATGTACCTCTGAGTAGATACAAACAGGTTTGCAAAATGGTTGAACCAATTTATACCCCCAACCGCTGACGCCCGTGTGTCTAACTGTTGCACATCGTCACCAACACTGGGGTTGCTAGTCTTTTTCACGCCAGCCATTTCGGTGGGTGGGTGCTTTGGTCCATAATTCTTACAATCCTTTCCCTTTGTTCCTTTGGGAAGCTTGTCAAGTAAGCGTCAAGGCAGATTTGCTCTTCTCCCCGGTTTTACGGCTTGCACTCTGACCTTGCTGGTTAAATGAGTTCTTTAGGTAAGCTTTCATGAAGCGGAAGAAGGCAGCTCAGTTTTCTTCCCCCTGCTTGCATGGGGAGAGAACGAGGGAGACAGGGAAGGGGCAGAGGCCGTCTGAAATAGATTTTACCACTTTCGTCCCCATTCTCTTGTTTCTGGAATCCTGGAAAGATCGCACAGCACTGGGTACAGAGAGGGAGCTTGGGGTCTGAGATGTTCCGTTATCAGCGTCCAGACTCCAGGCATCCCCCCGGGCCCTCCTCCCAGCCCCCACCCTCTCCACTTGGCCTCGACTTAGTCCTTGTCACATTAGATGATAAACACTCGCTCCCTCGTCCAGGAAGTATTTCGAGTACCTTCTCTGTGGCCGGCATGCATCTATAGGTCCTGGGATCTCAGTGCTGAGCAAAGCAGAGAATGTTCTTGCCGTGTAGAATTTACATTCTGGACAGGAAAGGAGAAGGGGAAGGGCGGTGGGCTTAGTCCTCGGTGTGGCAGTCAGGGGTGGCCTCAGGAACCTGAATGAGGGGAGTGAGCCCTGTTGCCACCTAGGGAATGCGCTTCCCAGGCAGGGGACAGAGGTGGGAGTCTCCCCGGGGAGGGCAGAGCTGAGCATTCAAGGAATAGCTGGATCCTTGGGCCTAAAATCAGGAGCGGGGGCGGGAGCGCTGGACAGAGGCCCAGTTAGCAGGGGGCGGCCTTGGCCTGCGCCTCAGTGTGGGAGTGGGCTTCGGGCAGGGACGCTCCCTGTGTGGAGTGGTCCCGCAGCGACGAGGGAAGCCAGGCAGTAAGGCGGCTCAGCAGATCAAGGACCCCAGAGTCTGTGTGCAAGGCCTCCCCCTGCGTACTGAGTGGACCTCCTCATCTTTTCTCTTCGGGAAGCTGGGGCGCGTCCTCGGTTAGCACGAGGTGCAAGGCTGCAGGAGCCTGGGAGGCGGGGCTGCACCTGGTGGCCAGCTCGTCCCTGAGGCCACCACGTCCTCTCTCCTGGGGGCCTCACGCTGGTGGCGTGAAACAGAGCTTGGCTTCCATGAGCAGCCAGATTCTGGGGACAGGGGTAGGGGTGGCATGGTGGCTGTGGCCCCTTGTGACATGCCAGGAGCCACTTGCGTGTGTCACTGTTTGGGGTGATCCTGGCGGGGTGGATGGAGATGCCTGCTTCTCATCTCAGTCCAACAGGGGGCGGGCTTCCTGGACCTTCTTGTGATCAAGAGCCAGGGTTTGCTTCCCGAATACTCACATCTGAGACTATCTTGAGAAGGGTTTTGGTTTAAAAAGATGTGTTTGGAAATGAACACAAGATTGAAGACTAGACGTCTGGCCCGTCGGCTCCAGAAGACTGACTAAGGGGCTGCATTTATTGAGGACCTACTACGTTTCAAGTGCTAGCTGTGATACTATTATGTGATAGTTAAAAAGCCAACATTTATCAGTGATTATGGTGGATATTTGGCATATGTTATCTCAAAATCTCACAACAACTTATAGGCCGGCTGTAATTAATCCCATTTGACAGCTGGGGAAGCTAAGGCAGAAGGAAGTCAGTCACGTGGCTGGCAGGAGGCAGAGCTGAGACTCAAAATGCACGTTCTTTCCCCCGCACTGAGGAGCCCCCCTCATGGCACAATCAAGGTCTGAGACCTCTCGGAACTCAGTTTACTTTATCCCAGAAGGAAAGAGTTAGACAGGACAGTCCTGCAGGCCCTCCAGCCCTAAAGGCCAAGCTTCTTATCGTGGCCCCTCAAGGGACACAACTCTGCGGCCACAGTCCTCACGTGAGACCCTCCTCTGTGTTTCCTGTCCAGATCTGCACTGGCTGAACATCACCGTAGCCTGTGTCGGCCGAATGGGAATCACCATCGTGTTCCAAATGGTGTGCATGGTGAACGCCGAGCTGTATCCCACGTTCGTCAGGTGGGCGCACAAGGCGCGGTGGGGTGGGGAGGTCCGGTGGCCCTGAAGTAGCTGTGCACCAGCCAGGCTCCACGAGGACCAGCATTTTCAAGACAGTTCCTCAAGGCTCCGCCAGGGGCATTGAGGAGGGGGTTGGGCACCAAAGAGAAAGTCCATGCCCAAAGATAGGAGAGGATGAACTGGAAAGGTTGGAGTAGAGAGTGCAGAGGGCGAGCACAAGAGAAAAGGCATCTGCATAGAGATGGGAGGGAGTGAGGACTGAGTTTCAGCGCGGAGTCCCGTGAACTCCCGCAGCTCCCCCCCGCGGGGGCGGACCCCCCTGGCTTACATAGAGCTCTGATTAGCACAGCGATACAGAAAGCACTTCTAGACACGCACCATTTTCCCCCTAATGTCATTATTTCCATTTTACAGATGAGGAAGTCGAGGTTCAGAGAGGGATAGAGAACCTGCAAGAGGCACAAAGCCAGAAAGTGATAGGGTGTCTTTCTGACCTTGAAGCCGGTGCCATGATGGCACAATGCTCTTCCGTAAACAACGCTTGTCCTGCAGCAACGGGGCCTAGAAGACCTACTGTTTCAAGTCAGGCTTAGTCCAGATTCACTCTAACAAATGCAGTCTGCTGAATTTTTATTATATGTGTATTCATCTCCTGCCACGCCGGTCAGTTTGGAGACATTTCCATCACCTCCAAAGGCTTCCTCGTGTCCCTTCCCTGCCCTCAGCCCCTGGGCAGCCGCTGATCTAATTTCTCTCCCTTTGGTGTTATCTTTTCCACAATGTTCTGTAAATGAAGTCACAAGGCAGGCAGACTGTGTTTGTCTCCTTTCACCTAGCATAATGCTAATCATGATGCATGATAATAATAGTAATAATAATAATGCACCATAATCCATGGTCCGTTCCTTCTGAGGGCTGAGTGCTACTCCCTGCAGTGTGTGAATGATGTACCACAATCTGTTTATCCACTTCCCAGTTTATTGGCGTTGGCTGTCTCCAGTTTGCAGTGACTATAATTTAGCTGCTCATAAACATTCAGGTACGGGTCTTTGAATGGATATATGTTTTCATATCTCTTGGCCAAAAACTTAGGAGTGGCTCATATGGTAAGTGTGTGTTTAAATTTATAAGAAAGTGTCAGAATGTTTTCCAAAGTGGCTGCACCATTTTGTATCCCACCAGCCACGTGTGAGAGACCCGTTTTTCCATGTCCTCAGTACCTCGTATTGTTAGGGTTTTAAAAAATTTTTTTCTAACTCATTCTGAGAGGTAGCGGCATTATTGTGACTTTAATTTTCCGAATTACTAACAATGCTGAGCACCTCTGTATGCACTTAAGGCCATCTGTATTTTAAGAGACTTAGTTTTAAGTGAAGATTTACATTTAAAAAAAATCTTTATTTATTTTTGAGAGAGAGAGAGAGACAGAATGTGAGCAGGGGAGGAACACAGAGAGACACACACAGAATCCGAGGCAGGCTCCAGGCTCTGAGCTAGCTGTCAGCACAGAGCCCGACTCAGGGCTCGAACCCATGAACTGTTAGATCATGACCTGAGCTGAAGCTGGACGCTTAACCGACTGAGACACCCAGGTGCCCCAACCGTTTTATTTAAAGGTTTAATTCTGACCTTTGTTAAAATTTGATATATTTATTTCCTTAGACTCTCTCTTCGGTCTGTGTGATTCTTTCTGGCTTCCTATTCCTCATGCTATCATGCCAGCAGTTTCTAAGAAATATTCCAGCTCCCCAGTCTCTCAGCTGCACGGCAGTCTGGATCGTCCGTCAGCGACAGATGTGAAAGCGGCTCTGCCGTAGGCTCCCCACCTGCCCGTCGTTAGAAGCCTCTGTCTTCCACGCTCATCTATAAAAGGTTGCTTGGATTGAGTACAAAGAGATGAAGGCAGATTAGAGAGAAAATCTTCCACATTTGGCAGTTGTGAGCCCAGAGTCTAAAATAGCTGGGCCAAACAATTCCATTGTCATGGCCACCGGGCCCAGGGGACGGGCTGAAAATGTAAACTGTCAAAGGGCTGAGTCCTTGCTCTTACGGGGAAGAAAGCCAAGCAACCCATCTCCAGGAGCCATTTGTGCAAAGAGCCTGTTGATTAAGATTCTCAGTAACTAGCAAGGGAAGCCAGATGTTCAGAAATAACTTCAGGGGTGCCGGGTGGCTCAGTGGGTTAAGTGTCTGACTCTTGGTTTCGGCTCAGGTCATGATCTTACAGTTTGTGATTTCAAGCCTCATGTTGGGCTCTGAGCAGTGAGTGTGGAGCCTGCATGGGATTCTCTCTCTCCTCTCCCTCTCTCTCGGTCTCTCCCCTGCTCACACACACTCTATTTCTCTCTCAAAATAAATAAACTTTAAAAAAGCTTTAAATGTGATCTGCACACATATAGGAATAAGACAGTCATGAAAGTTCTGATATTTTCAGTCAATAGAATTGAATCTAAATTGTTTTAAAAAATCCTTTTTAAAAAAGGATTATTCGGTTACTTTATTACTTTACAAGAACCCCCAAGTTAAAAAAATTACTATTGAAGCCGCCTTGACCCTGCTTCTTATTCACAGGAGGCTTTAGAAATGAACAGCCTCCTTCTGGCGGAAGCACACACTGTGGAGAACATTCTTCTGGCTTCAATAGGCTCTGCCTTGTGTTGGAAAGTGTCTCTCCGCGTCCTCACGACGGCATGAGCTCCCTGAAGACGGGACCGACATGCCGTACTTCTCTGTACCTGTTCTAGCGCAGTGCTGAGCCGTCCCTACGTGCCCGTCCAAGGGCCGAGTGAAGAAAACACCGCGTTCCGTGACGTTCCTGTAGGAACTTAGCCCCCCTGCTGCTTCTAGCTTCTGTGTGCTTATTAAACGTCTTTACTTTTTTAAGATGTAATTTCTTAAAATAATGGCGTCTTTTCTTTCTCCTCTTGGATATCACACTGAAGCTATTTGAAAAATGAAAATAAACAAACCTGCAAATGCCAGCCTGACAGCCAGAAGGACTGGGGGCACCTGGGCGGCTCAGTCAGTTGAGCCTCTGACTGTGGCTCATGATCTCATGGTTTGTGGGTTCAAGCCCCACCTTCCGCTCTGTCTAAAGAAATAGAGTATCACATGTATTAAATAAAGTTATAAAGGTAACATTTTGAATAAAAGTACAAACCTTCCAGGGGCCTGGCTAGCTCAGGGGGAAGAGCATGGGATTCTTGATCCGAGGGTGATGAGTTCAAGGCCCACACTGGGTGCAGAGATTACTAAAAAAAAATGAATACACTTAAAAAATATAAATGTTCCAAATTATCAGAAAAAAATACACATAACCAGCACATATTGAAAGTAAGACACTAGAAGCCATAAAAACCATGACATAAAAGCTAAAGACAGAATTAAGACAGCATTTCTGACATTTAAATAAACATGAAGGGACTCAAGTCCTCTATTAAACAAAAGATAGAGACTCCTTGAATTGATTACAAAGTAAAACTGAACAATTTGCTACATAGTTGAAGTATAACTTTTCCTTGGAAACATTGAAAAGAAAAGAAGGCATGAATGCAAACAAAAACATAGCAAGAGCCACAATCTTATCAGACAAAATTGAATTTATGCCAAAAATGTATTTAATAAGATAAGAAGTCCCTAAACAATGATAAAGCAGAAACACACAATGGTCTTACAGGGCGATTTTACAAAACATGTAATTGATAGAAAACTTCAGCAGTACTCACACTATTCTAGACTATAGAAAAAGGAGAAAGATTAAAAAAAATTTTTTAATAAAGCTAGCATAGTACTGGTATCAAAGATAACAAAGATAAAGAAAATAAGGAAACTATAGGTAAATATTATTTGTGAAATTTGATTAAAATCCCAAGCTATAATTATCGCACAGAATAGTGGAGACATTAAAATAATAATATATCTAAGATGAGTTATTCAGCAACACAAAGATAGTCCAGTATTAGAAAATCTAATAGTATAATTCATGCTAATAAATTGAAAGAGTTTTATAGAGCTAATAAATGAAAAGCTGACCAATTAAAGCTGTACTGTATTATTTCCATAGTCAGTGAAATGCATTTAATAAAATTCAACATCTACTCTTATTATTACAGTATTTCCACAAAATATGGATAATTTTACATTATAATTTCCTCAGTATACTTTTTCCAGCTAAGAAAAAACATCCCATTGAAAACTGATAAAGTAAATTATAAATCTATTTAAAGACATAATGGCAAACACTGAGAGGAGATATAACCAACCAAGATAAGGTAGTACAGGGAGGGACTGGGAAGGAAGGTACTACTTCTATTTATTTATTTAAAAATTTTTTTAATATTTATTTTTGAGAGAGGGAGAGAGTCAGAGCATGAGTGTGGGAGGGGCAGAGAGAGAGGGAGACACAGAATCCAAAGCAGGGTCCAGGCTCTGAGCTGTCAGCACAGAGCCCAACACAGGGCTTGAACCCATGAACAGAGAGATCATGACCTGAGCTGAAGTTGGATACTTAACGGATGAGCCTCCCAGAAATGTACTACTTTTATAATTACTCACTGTAGGGCGTAAGAGATTATGCAAATACGTATCACAGAAGAAGCTTAAAGGTTGTATCCGAAAGGATAAAACTTTCCCCAGTTTATTCTGCCTCACTTAACCATGTTTTAAAAACAAAGCTTAAGATTATTTATAGGAATACAATAATACCCAGCACTGAACAAGGTAAAATGTATCAACAGTCAAAAGAAATATGAATGTCCTAAACACCCCGGTTAAAAGGCAAAGATTATCAGATTGGACAAAAAAGTGACATCCAACTGGATGCTGCCAACAAGAAACTCACTTTAAATACAGGGACAGAGATGGTTTAAGAGTAAAATGACGGTGGGGCACCTGGGTGGCTCAGTCGGTTAAGCGTCTGACTTTGGGTCAAGTCACGATCTCACGGTTTATGGGTTTGAGCCCCGCATTAGGCTCTGTGTGGTAGCACAGAGTCTGCATTTGATCCTTTATCTCCCTCTTTCTCTGCTGCTTGCACGCTCTCTCTCTCTCTCTCTCAAAACAAACAAATAAACTTAAAAAATAAACTTAAAAAAAGAGTAAAAGGATGGGGAAAGATGCTATACAGAGGGAGTATCAAAGAATGGAAAAAGATACTCCATGCAAACACTAGTCAAAAGTGGCCGGATTCATATAAGAGAGAGTAGATGCCAGGGCCAAGACTATCTCCAGGATGAAGAGGGTCTTTTCAGGCAGGATACGTTCTCTGTTTCCATTCTAGCCTTCTTCATCCTTCCATCCTTAATACCTTCTCTCTCCCCTTCCCTATGTGTTCATGTAAAAAAAAAAAAAAAAAAGAACTCTACTCACACCAACTAGTTCTCCAACTTTCCAGATACCACCTGGTATCCCGTTCCCTCTGGTGGTGACCACCTGGAGTTAACACCGATGCCACAGGGTAAGGGCGCAGTCCTGTGGGACCGGCCCCACCTAGATGCCAGGCACGAGCCCCAGGTTGTCACCTGGACTTCTGACTCACTGGCGCTAAATCAGGACTCCCATATCCCCTCCTCAAGTTCAGTAAGTTGCCATGTCTCACGGAACTCAGAGAAACACTTACTTACAGTTACTGGTTTATTATAAAGGACAAAATAAAGGATATAAATAAAAGCCAGATGAAGAGGTACTAGGGTGAGGTCTGGAAGGGTCCGCGTGGAGTTAGGATGGGCCACCCTCCCAGGGCGTGGATATGTTTACCTACCGGGAAGCTCTGAACCCCATAGCTTAGGATTTTTACGGAGGCTCGGTTATATAGCATAAGAGACTGAAAATCATTGGTCACTGGTGATGCACTCCATCTCCAGCCCCTCTCCCCTCCCTGTGCTGGCCGTCGGATCATCTCTTTTGTTCTCTGTTTTATCAGGAACCTTGGAGTCATGGTGTGCTCCTCCCTGTGTGACCTGGGCGGGATCATCACCCCCTTCCTGGTCTTCAGGCTGATGGAGGTTTGGCAAGGGTTGCCACTCGTTTTGTTTGGTAAGACTTCTTGGGGTGTTTATTATTCCTTCTTCCCAGCCCAGCGTGATTACTCAGTAATGATTTGATGAGTGAATAATGTCCTCCAGTGAGTTTACAGATGACAAGCGTGGCACCTGCCCTTTCGCTGTCTCCTGGCTCAGTCTTGCTCCATGGGAAGACAGGATGCCATTCCGGGAGGCTGGCCAGAGGCTTACATTCGATGGCTCTGAAGTCTCAGAATTGATCCTACAGGAAAGAGTTTGAGAGACCTTTTGACATGGCCTCCTCCTAGCTTATGAAATTGACTCCCCATTTTTGTGCATTTCACATGTAATTGCTGGAGGCTTACAGATGCTAAGTTATCACCCTGCTGCGTAACAGGTGAAATAGATACAAGGAGACAAATGGGAATTGAGGCTTAGTATCAGCTGTGATAGTGATGGAGTTGCATTAGAGAAGGAGGAGGAGACTTTCTTCTATCCCCAAACCAAGACCTTGGGACCTCCAAGACCCTGCTTACCCACCTGGTGGAAGGCAGAACAGCCCCCTACGTGCAGAGAGCTGCCGCGCTGGGGCCCAGGCATAGCACGAGGGAGAGGGCAGGGAGAGAGGGGGAGAGAGATGAGGAGAGGGGAGGAGAAGAGGGAAGGAGGGAGGGGAGAGACAAAACGATACATTATAATGCAATTAATATGTGTAGTTTAAGTATGATAACTATAATATATAGGATATACATTATATATAATAAATGAATCTGCTAACACTTAAACATCAGTTACTGTCAAGGTTATTCTTATGCAGAAGTAAAACAAAGCAATATTCCCTTTTCTTTTTTGTAATGTTTTATTTATTTTAAGGGGCAGGTAGAGAGGGAGAGAGAATTCCAAGTAGGGTCCGTGCTGTCAATGCAGAGTCCAACTCGGGGCTGGAACTCATGAACCATGAGATCCTGACCTGAGCCGAAACCAAGAGTCAGATGCTTGACAGACTGAGCCACCCAGGTGCCCCAGGACCCCCCTTTCTCACTCTGACATTTCCCCAGTGATCCTATTGCTTTAACTTCCGTTTTCCAGATGGTCCGACTTCTAAACACCCGGTGTCCCTCACAGATGCATTAGCAGGCCCTCTCCTTAGCTCGCAGTCGGCATCCCTGCGTGGTGTTGGCTGTGTTCTAACGGCTCCGTGTGAACTCTGTTTTGTTTGAAGCGATATTGGGCCTGGTTGCCGGGGGGGTGACGCTGCTTCTTCCTGAGACCAAAGGGGTCACTTTGCCAGAGACCATCGAGGATGCCGAGAACCTTGGGAGGTGAGGCTGTGGCGCCTGGGGACTCGGGGTTCACGGAGTGACACCTGCCCCCTGGTATCTCCACTTCCTCTATCTTTGTGGGGTAGGAGGGCTTCACCGATATCTGTGCATCTTGTTTGTTTGTTTGTTTGTTTGTTTGTTTTTACTCCCCGGGCTGCTGTAGAGAGAAACACGACACAAATAGCCCCCGGCTTTGGATGATGAAGGACTATGTGGTTTTGGTTGGCAGTTACCCATTCTGAACTGTGGGGCCGAGAACATGTGTCCGAGGTGCTGACTGAACAAGAGCTGAGCCCCTAGCTCTTGAGGAGTTAACTGCTCTGAGTTGGAAACTGTTTTTAAATCCATCTTTTGTCCTTTTAGCAATTGTTGGTTCTGATTCTTTAAAAAATTTTTCTTATGTTTATTTATATATTTTGAGAGAGAGAGAGTGAGAGCAGGGGAGGGGCAGAGAGAGGGAGAATCTTGAGCTATGAGGGAGAATCTCTGTGCGATCAACACAGAGCCCGATGCAGAGCTTGAACTCAAGAAACTGTGAGGTCATGACCTGAGCCAAAATTCAAGACTTGGACACTCAACTGACTGAGCCCTCCAGGCGCCCCTGTTGGTTCCGATTCTTTAGTGACTTTTATTACAAAGGAAGAATGACTCACAACTTTCACTCCTGTGACAGGGACAAGGGCTTTCAGGGGGTCACAGACTCTCCTCTTACAGCAATAAAAAAGGAAAGGAATAAGCAATGCTCGAGGAGGTGGCCTCTTAGGTCCCCTCCAGGCTCACTCGGCGGATTCCATGGGAAAGACACATGAGTCCCTCTGACACAGGGAGAAGGGTCTGTGGAGTCGAAGAGACCTGGACTCGAATCCATCGTCTACTTGGCCATGGCTTTGGGGGTGTCGTTGAACCTTACAGGAAGTTAACCTCCTTGCCTGACAAATAGCCACACTAATACTCAGCTTAGAGGATTGCTGGGAGCATTCAGTGAGTTAAGGTGGGGGGACAGTGACTACTCATGGGCCCCACACATAGTAGGTGTTCAATAAATCTTAGATTTGTCTCCATTCTTCTCGTATACTGTGTAAACTCCTCGGTGATTCTCAAAACGTAGTATGCAGAAAGATCACAAAACAAGACGCTTACTGAAATGCAGATTCCCAAGTCTTCTAGGATTTTTGATTTAGTAAATGAAGGGTGGGACCCAGGAATCTGTGTGGTCAGTAAGCTCTGCCAATAAAGCCCATTTAAGTGCTTCATAAACCTCACTTTGAGAAAGTGTCTCAGTACTGATAAGGGACAAAACTATTTTTTTAAGTTTATTTATTTTGAGAGAGAGAGAGAGTGAGAGCAAGTAAGCAAGTGTGTGTGTGGGCAGGGGGGGGGGGTCGGGTCACGGTGGAGAAAGAAGGAGAGAGAGGATCCCAGGCAGACTGCTCGCTGTCAGCTCAGAGCCCGATGCGGGGCTCAGCCTCATGACCGTGAGACCATGACCTGCGCTGAAATCCAAAGTTGGACGTTTAACCAACTGCACCACCCACCCAGGCACTGGGACAAACACTCTATTTTAACTGTAAACACATTTTCTGGTTGCTGACAATATGCTTTTTTGGTCCCTAATGGATAGCTAATATTGATGATCAGATTAAAAAAATTTTTTAATGTTTATTTATTTTTTTGAGAGAGAGAGAAAGAGAGAGTGCCAACAGGGAAGGGGCAGAGAGAGAGGGAGACACAGAATCTGAAGCAGGCTCCAGGCTCTGAGCTGTCAGCACAGAGCCCGACCGCGGGGCTCGAAATCACGAGTCAGGAGATCATGACCTGAGCCGAAGTTGGACACTCAACCGACTGAGCCACCCAGGCGCCCCTGATTATCAGATTTTAAACTCTGTCATTACGATTTGTTGATAAGCACTCGTTGAGATCTCCCTTTGCTGGTCCCTTTTGTGTTGCTTGCTACCCTCCTTCTCCTTTTGTTTTGAGACATATTCCCATGGACAATTTTGTAATAGTTTTTTTTTCCTTCTTCTCTCTCTCTCTCAATAGTTTCTTAGTCAAAACAGTTTATTTAACATTCATTTTTATTTTTCGCTGCTACAGGATAACAAAACCCAAAGAGAACACGATTTACCTTCAGGTCCAAACAGCAGAACGTGCCGGCACCTAAGAGAGAGACTGAGACCAAGGAACAGAGGCGAAGATGAGCTTTCATCTGAAGAAACACTTTGAAACCCTTGTTTCTCTGGGCTCTCCCTCACCTGCCCCTAAACCAATATCCCGAGAACACCAAATGTGCTTCATTTCACTTTACTTTCTTTCTTTTAAATCTCCCAAGGCCCTGGCTCTCTTTTACCTACTTACCTTTCCTAGCGGGAGCTGCTGGTGGTTACCAGTTACTTAAGTATCAAAAGTATGTTGAAGATCCAGTAGAATTTAAATATTCCTATAAAAGGCGCTTCTGTAACTGGTTTCCTAGAATCTGTGTTGTTTCATTCACTCGGAAAGCAAACGCCTTTGTATTTGTAGTATCTATTTTGTCAAAAATATTTCAAGGTGTAGCTTTCTTGAAGGGCACTTGGGTTTCAAAGATGGCGACCCCCTCAGCAGACCATCCCTGAATCACGTTCACAATACGACTCACAGAATAAAGCGAGATCCGCAACTGAAGGCCAGAAGTACTGTAACCTTTTTAGGAAGCAGTTCCTGCCCCCTTTGTTCCAGGAACGTTGTATTCCATTTCACTCTTGGTTTTCATTCTTGTTGGTGATTCTAGAAGGTCAACTCCTATGCCAACTATAAAATACTGTAGTAAATATATCAAAGAGTTCAGTTTATTCTCAGTTATGTAGTAACTGGTTTAAGTTCTGGTGAAAGAAGTGATTTGCTTCTGGAAAACATAAAAACTTTTATTTTGGAATTTCTTTACCTGTGAAATAAGCCAAAGACAACATAATAGCCAGCCTTCAGAGCACACCGGGGAGAAAAATGTTTCTTTCTTTCTTTTTTTCTTTTATAGTTTATTGTCCAGTTGGTTTTCATATAACACCCAGTGCTCTTCCCCACAAGTGCCCTCCTCCATGCCCATCCCCCCCTTTCCCTCCCCCCTCCCCCTTCAGCCCTCAGTTTGTTCTCAAAGATTCAGGAGTCTCTCATGGTTTGCCTCCCTCCCTCTTCCTAAGTATCTTCCCCCCCTCCCCTCCCCCATGGTCCTCTGCTAAGTTTCTCCTGTTAGACCTATGGGTGCAAACATATGGTATCTGTCCTTCTCCGCCTGACTTATTTCATTCAGCATGACACCCTTGAGGTCCATCCACTTTCCTACAAATCACCAGATTTCATTCTTTCTCATTGCCATGTAGTACTCCATTGTATAGATAAACCACATCTTCTTGATCCATTTGTCAGTTGATGGACATTTCGGCTCTTTCCATGACTTGGCTATTGTTGAAAGTGCCGCTGTGAACATTGGGGTGCATGTGCCCCTGGGCATCAGCACTTCTGTCTCCCTTCGGTAGATCTGAGAAAGAAGTTTCTAATGTGAATCGGAGGCATGAGGAATGGCCTGGGTTGTGTTATCAGCACTTCTGGCCTGATTGGCTGCGCTAAGTGGCCTCAGGGACATGAAGGCCTGAGCAGCCTTTGATCTTCCTTTGAGAATAGACTTTGGCGACTGGGGGAAAAATGTTCTTGTCTTCCAAATTCTATTTTAAAAACACATCTGGGGGCGGCACCTGGGTGGCTCAGTCAGTCGAGCATTCAACTTTAGCTTGAGTCATGATCTCACGGTTTGTGGGTTCCAGCCCCACATCAGGCTCTCTGCTGACAGTGCAGAGCCTGGAGCCCACCCATCTTGGGAGTGACAGCAGGCCAGGAAGCACCCCCTTTCAACCTTGTGCCTGGGACACGTGTGGCCTTAGAGAGGCAGCTTGAAGTCATGGAAGAGCCCAGACTCTGCTCTGACCCGGAAGTAGTTCCCACATCTCCTTCACCATTATTGATTTTATGGCTCCCTAACTCTCTGAGCATCCGTGACCTACTGGCACCCACCGCTAGGTGGGTTCTGAGGATGCTGTGAGAAGGACCCAAAAAGCTGCAGAGTGTCACCCAGAGATGTCACACGCCCCTCCGTACCACGGAGTCCCTGCGCCTGTCGCGCACATGGGAGTCAGCCATCTCCGCCCACCCAGCTTACTCCCTGCTCCTGCTTGTGAAGGGCAAAGTGTTCTATTGTCTGTCCCACTTCTGCCTCCTCTGTGCAGGTGAAGTTGAATGTCTGATGTTTCCAGGAGTTACTGGAGCAAATCGGAGACATATTAGGCTTTACTAAACAAAGACACTTTTCAAGAGGCCTTTTCTGAGACACATGCATAGATAGAAACTGCTTCAGTCACGGCAACCACGTTTTAAAGCTGATATGATCTCCATTTCAAACCTGCGAAAGCTAAATTTGGGGACGGTAAGAGCTTGTGCTGATAGAACAAAGAAGTGGGCCTTGTATTTGGATCTTCTGGACCAGATCACAGGAGAGGTTATGGGCTTGAACTCTAAACATAAGAAATGAAGAAGAGAGGGAGCTATTCCAGGAGGCGTGGCCTCATGTGACTGAGTTTCTTGGCCTTAGAGACTTCCCTTCCTGGCTTCTCTGATTATCCGGTTGTCCCCTGGCACAGACCTGCGGGTTGAATGGAAGGACAGAGGGAAACCCTGACTGTGCTCAGGGCAGTGGTCTTACGGTCCCGTTCCCAGGGCCGTGGCACAGGTTGGCAGCCCCTGCGTGCTCACTCACTTCTCCAGCCTCATGGGCGGCATTGACCTTGTTCTGGGTTCCTGTCTGAGTGAAGTGTGTTATCCTTTTCTCCCACATGTGAGAAAGATGTGTACACTAAAACTGCATGCACGTCACGGTTGGTTTATGGAGGTGTTGGGTTAACCCCAAATCTCTCCCTGCAGCACCTGCTGCTTTCTTGGACAAGTCTAACATGGGGGTGAAAGAACTATGAAAATCTTGTTGCTTGGGCGTTTGGAGAAATGACGTGACTATTAAAAACTATAGTTTTGCATCATTCAAAACTTGCTGTGTACCAGGTACCATCCCAAGCATTTAAAAAATTTTTGTTTATTTATTTTGAGAGAGAGAGAGGGCAAGCCTGAGCAGTGGAGGGGCAGAGAGATAGAGAGAGGGGGAGAGAGAATCCCAAGCAGGCAAGCAGCCTACTGCAGCCTAGTGCAGGGCTTGAACCCACAAACCATGAGATGATGAGCTGAGCCAAGATCCAGAGTCAGCTGCTTAGACAACTGAGCCACCCAGGTGCCTTCCATCTCAAGCATTTTATATTATCTCATGAAATCCTCACAGCACCTCCAGGAGACTGGGTAATAATGTTCACTAACTGCAGAGAAAGGGAAATGGAGGCCAAGGGGTTACACAGCATGTCCAAGGTCAGCAGGGAGTAAGTGGAGGAGGACCTGGGCTCTCTCCCCGAAATCCACATTAAAACAATGTTTTTAATGTTTATTCATTTGAGAGAGAGAGAGAGCTGGGGAGGGGCAGAGAGAGAGGGAGACAGAATCGGAAGCAGGCTCCAGGCTCTGAGCTGTCAGCCCAGAGCCCGACGTGGGGCTCGAACTCATAGACTGCCAGATCATGACCTGAGCCGCTCAGGCGCCCCTCCCAAACCCACGTTTTTAACCAGATGCTCTACTTCCTCCTGAGGTCCAGGCAATAGTAGCCTTCTTCGTTATGAATGGGAATCCCAGAAACAGTAAAGCCATTCTTCTGTGGGGAAGACTGAGGCCTCTCCTGGTTGGTCCGAGCTGGAAGTTCTCAGGCCCTGCCCTTGGGCTTGTTCTGAAGCAGCCACATTTGGGGAGCTCCCTGCAGCGGGAGAGGGGTTCTCCGCAGCGCTCAGGCAGCTCCTCCCGGCCTCCTCCCTCGTGATGTCTTAAATTTAAAACCACCCGGAAGCGCACACACACAAAATGAAAATCACGCCGAAAGCCACCAGGGGACGGAATCCCCTAGAGGGAGCATCAGCTGTCCACTCCCACCCGGTCTGGCCCCGGGGGAGCGGCTGACAGTCTCCATCCTGCCTCGGACCCCAGGTGCCGCGGTGAATACGGGGCAAGCTGAGTTCTGGAGCCCTAAGAACATGCATGTCCCCCCACTCTCCTGAACCCCAATGCTGGCCGCCACACGGACATGCCGGGCTCAGCTGTCACAGTACAGAAAGGGAAGGATGCAGGTCTTGGCACCAGCTGTTCCATGAGGGAGGGCGGAGATTCAGGACAGGAGAAAGGGCCTCTTTCGCCCACCAGCAGAAGAGACAAAGGGGCCCTGGGCTGAGAAGACGAGGGAGAGAAAAGCTGAAAGTTAGGTGCTGGTCGTTGAGAACACGCCCCGGACCCTGACCTCCCGCTCTGCACAGGCTCCCAAGGGGGTGAAGTCTGGGCGAAGTTTGCCTGTGAGTTCCCAGAGTCTCCCAAATATCAGGGGCTCAGGTAAGAGAGACTTTTCCTTTTTTCTCGTATTCAAGAATTTCAAGGATGCCCCACCCCAGGGCCGGTGGGGCGGCACAAGGCGGGGCCCAGGGGCCAGCTCAAGGCTGTGCCGGGCAGGATCCCTCCCCAGGGGGCTGCTGGGACTCCCTGGTCACATTCACCCCCCGTGCACACGCCTACATCATGGGAGCCAGGGCACAGATGAGAAGGACAGTCTCCCTTTAGGGGCACTTTCTGGAAGTCGCACGCGGCTCTGTGTCCCACTGGCCAGCACATCTAGAGAGAACAGAAAATGGGGGGCAATGGCCTTTACATAACACTGGGGTCCCATTACTGAGGAAGGGGTGAGAATTGGTATTGGAAGCCAAGGAGCTGTCCATGCCCTAGCTGGCAGGCTGCCTGACCCTTCAAAACAGATCTGAGGGTCTGGGAGTGGAAGGGACCTGCCCCTTGTCCCAGTGGCCATGACATGCACAGAGCACTGTCCACACCCCCGCGGCGTGGAGGGCTGAGTGTCAGTGACTGATGGGGAGGCAGCCACAGAGACTCCTCGTGCCGCCGGTGTGCGGAGCAGCGAGCAGTTTCCCAAGTGGTGGAAGGAGCGTGACGTGACATCTAGCCCTCACGTCACGGGGTGGGTGTGCACCGTCAGCTGGGACCACAATGGGAGAGGGACATTGGGAACGCCAGCAGGGACACAGGCCGGCCAGTGGCCAGCGCCCTCAGCACCCTGGCACGAGGGAGGCCTCCAGAGCCCGACATGCTGCCCGCTGGGGAGGCCGGTCAAGGGGAAAACGTAAATCCCCTGAGTCACCTGAATTCTCTGAGAGAAACCCAAGTCTCCCTTGACTTGGCAAGATGGAGTTTTCCATTCCTGCCAGAACGGGGACTGGACGTGAAGACTCAGCCACAGAAAAACGAGGCCCCACGTCCTGCACATCTACATTTTGTGGCCCGAGAACTCGTGGAGACATGCCATCCCCCTTGGTTGGCAACTTGCTTTTTCGAGTTAACAGTTTTTTCATTCCTGAGCACACAGAACCTTGTGTTTAATGACTTCCTGGTGATGAGCTGGGCCATGCACGTGATTCAAGGATCAGAGACCATCTTGGCACGTTCTTTCTCGTGTTTGTCAGAATGTCGAGATTATGCAGGACCTACGCTGCGCCTCCAAGCATTTTGTGCAAAGACATATTCTACTGGCTGAACCAAATCTTATTTGTCTTATCTTATGAATCCACATCATTCTCTTTATGCGTGCGCTCACACACACACTACACATATATTACATTTCACGTTGCGTGCTACATTACATACAAAATCATCCCAAACAAGCATGACTGCATCTGAAGTCTCAGTAGGTACATTTCCCACACAGAGCAGTTAAAAATTGTGTTCTGGGGGCGCCTGGGTGGCTCAGTCGGTTAAGCCTCCAGCTTCGGCTCAGGTCATGATCTCACAGTTCATGGGTTCGAGCCCCACGTTGGGCTCTGTGCTGACAGCTCAGAGCCTGGAGCCTGTCTTCAGATTCTGTGTCTCCCTCTCTCTCTGACCCTCCCCTGCTCATGCTGGCTCTCTCTCTAAAATAAATAAAAACAGTAAAAAAAAAATTGTGCTCTGTTTTAAATTAGTAACCCCCCCCTCCACTAGGTACTGTACTTAACCCTCAAATGCAAGAGAAAGTGTTCTTACCTTCTGCCCCTTCGGAAGCTCGAGTGGAGGGGAACGGTCTGTGTCTGCAGGGCTGCTGTCACCTTGGGGAGTGACATACTTGATGCCAGGGACCAAGTGGCCTTTTGTTTGGTGAATATGTCCCACTAGGAATTGTGGGGATGAAGGCAGAGGTGGGAAGGGGGCAGGGAAACAAAGAGATGGCCAGTTGGCTACCCAGATTTAGGTAAAGCTCGAAGCTTCTTTCTAGGTTAAAATGGGGGGATAATGGAAGCTAGAAGGAGGATGTGGGAATAAGGCGCCCGTCTGGCCAGGTGAGCCCTCACGGGTCAGGCTCCCGTGCCTGAGCCGCCGTGTCCTTCACTCACCAAGGAAGAAGCCAGGATGTGGAGGAAGGACAGGTGTCCTGCAGCTGGCGAGGCTCACCTGCGGCAGTGGTGGGCGAGGTCAGGTGGGGTCTAGAACATTCTCTCAATGCACTGACGAAGCCCTTCACCGTGTGTCCTCCCCACACCTGCAAACAAAAGGGGTCACAATAGCCATGGGGCCCCAAAGAAATTTACTGCGTGTGTTGGTGGCTCTCCCTCACACAGACCCTGGTTGGTGACACCGGAGGATGTCTTTGCTGGTCCTGGGAAGGTCATGATGGGGTCTTTGAAGAGCCAGAGAGCAGCTGGGAAGAGAAGTTGGTAAGGCATGGTCCTGTTCTGCCACCTTTCATGTCAGACTCCAGTTGTGTTTCCGACGAGGCCTGGAGGGGGGACTATTTAGAGGACATGCTTGGTCACCCCATTACCCTAATTTTGAGAAGGCCTTTCAGCTGGCATCGATGCCTTGGGCACCCACTAGTCATGATGAAAATGTTACCCTCTGCCTGGCTCGGATATCAGTCCACACACTCGGTCTCCCAGCTCTCTGACTTCTTCCACCAGCACCGATGTCACTTCCTTCTGACCCCAAACACCGAGGCTCACAGACACCCTCTCCCGCTTACCGTCCAGCCCAAAGCTCCAGCATCTTAGGTTTGAATCTGCTCTGGCGCCCCAGTCACTAATATCATTAATACAACATGGAATCGCTCCTTTTGTGGTCTGATTCTTGTGTCACTTCTAATTCATACTTTAAGTCAAGTGGCTTGAACCTACTTGTAATTTGACTCCGTGGCTGAGGCCCCCTCGGGTCCCGCTCTGCCCGCTGCCAGAGCCCGTGGAGCCATGTCGCTGCACTCCAGAGGTCCAGATTTTGGTCCTTCACATGTAATTTGCTTAAGTAAACTAATTAAATTTAGCTTTAAAAACCAGGATTTTGCGAAGAGTTGCTATGCAGGCTTAGGAACAAGAAAAATTCAAAATTCAAGAAAAAAAGGAAATGTTTTTGCCAGAGACTCTCAAAATGGGCTCAATGTTAAAAAGACAGATGACTAAGGGCACCTGGGTAGCTCAGTCAGTTTAAGCAGCTGATTCTTGATTTTGGCTCAGGTCACAATCTCACAGTTTTTGGGTTTGAGCTTCGTGTCAGGCTGAGCTGACAGGGCAGGGCCTGCATGGGATTCTCATTCTCTCTCTCTCTCAAAATAAATAAATCTACTTAAAAAAAGATGACTAAATACAGAGGATTCACAGGGATGATTTTAACATTATAAAAAAGAGTAATTATGGTCAAATGGAACAATTTGAACCTACAAAGAGTCAGAAGTCCATAATAATAATCAGATGGAACAAATAAAGGGAACTGAGCCAAGGAGAAAGCACATGTGAGTTTCTAATAGAGTTTACAAGACGCTCTGTTAATTGTTGGAAACCACTAATGTGAGTTCTCTACTTGAGGTTAGATGATCTCCAAGGTTAACAGTCATAGGTAAGAGGCAGGTGGAGAGAAGAGATAAGCACGCTTCAAGTATATAGTGTCTCTGGTTTGATCGTTTTATGTTAGCTGTGTCGGCCATGCAGAATTACGGGGCCTGGAAACAAGATCAGATCTTTCAGGAGCTCGACCCAAGCTGCAGACTGGGAGGGTAGGGAGAGGGAACTTGACTTGCTTGGTGCACACGGGAGAGGATGACTTGGGCAGCACGGAGAGCTGGCAGGGGGGCCGTGGAGCCCGTGGGGGTGCTGCCCTCACTGTGACTCAGGACAGCGAGGAGCTGCGGCTCTGGGTCCGGCTGCCGAACACGCCACCAAGTTGTGCCCTGGGCAGGAATAATCACAGAATTGTTTATCTCCTTGAAAGATTTTTCAAGATGATATTTCAAAATGATACACCTTCTTAATTCAAACTGAAAAATTGGAAATTATGAGAGTTCCTTCTTACCTTATCTAGTCCATGCTCCACAGTAATTATAGGCAACCCTTCAAATGGCACATATCCAGGCCAGAACCATCAAAAACGGAGGGATTTTTGCAGATGTCGGTGCTTCCTACCTCCCCCTGCTATTTCGGACAGGCTCTGGGAGGTGAGTTCAGACAGCGAAGGGGTCAAGGCCCAGAGAGACCTGGGAAAGCCCTCCATGAAGGGACCACGCAGCACTCCACTGAGGAAGAAGTCAAAACACTTGCCTTGATTACTGAATTGGAAGATCACCATCAGATCTATGCACTTAAAACTATATGAATTCCTTTTTTCTAATTTGAGGGAACCATGTGATGATCATCTATTGATTACAGTTAGCCCAAAGACTAGTGAAAAGATAAAAACCCTCTAATCATTGGTGTCTGGTGGGGGAAAGAGCAAAATAAGGTGAAATACCCGCGAATCAAACTAAGGACACAGAGAAATATTGTCTGGGATTTGGGAGATAACATTTATGATCCACCATTATTTGCAATTGGAAAGTTCCAGAATATTTTTCCATTTTCATTGTGGTTCTTTGGATCTGCTGCTCCTAACATAATTGTTGCTCAAAGTTGTAGACGTGGCCCACAGCGTCTAGTCGCTGGTGTTCCAGGGCCAGCACCAAAGGCTGCTTACTCTCTTGAGACAAGAAAGAAAGATTTCCAGGATAAATGAGACTAATCCACCCCGAAGACTCATACAAAACATACGAGCAGTCCTTGAAATCTTGCTCTATGCTGGCTTTGTTCTAAAAAGCAGTTGTGCAATATTGGACCACTCCTATTCATGGGAAAAGGGTGGGTATTTCGAATGTTTGATGCAAGAATCCTGCTTAATTTAGTTAAAGTAGCATATTTTCTACCAGTATCTCTGTGGGAGCCATTGGGTAGAAAGATGCAGAGACACTAACTAATGGCAAGTTAAAGGAAAATACTGTACTTAAAAAAATTTTTTAATGTTATTTATTTATTTTTGAGAGACAGAGAGAGACAGTGTGAACAGGGGAGGGTCAGAGAGAGAGGAAGACCCAGAATGTGAAGCAGGCTCCAGGCTCTGAGCTAGCTGTCAGCACAGAACCTGACGTGGGATTCGAACCCATGAACCGTGAGATCATGACCTGAGCCTAAGCCAGATGCTTAACTGACTGAGCCACCCAATACTATACTTGATAATGACCAAAAAAAAAAAATCAACGCCAAGGCAATATAGTGAATGAATTGATGACTAAGGGATAGTAGTGTCCTGATGGAGACAGTAAAAAATACTCTTGTCTGGATATTATTGTTGAATTAGTGTAGGATTAATTGTCATTGTTGGGCTACACAACCAGATCCTTCTCCCTCCCACCTCCAATAGTTTTATTTTATCCTTGGGTAGAAGCCCAAGATCAAGGGGAACTATGCCTCCATGCACCAATAGATCCATTAACCCAGCTACCCACCATTAACTCATTTAGCAGGCATTAATTGACCATCTGTTACATGCTGGTACAAGCCTAGGCACTGGAGATTCAGTCAGAGAGGAAGAGAGGCAAGATCTCTTGCTCTTACAGAGCTTACATTCTAGTTGGAAGAGACGGATGAAAACCAAACAGACCATTGACGTAATGTCAGTAGGAAATACAGTCACAAAGGATGATGGGATACAAAAAGACTTGAATGGACTCTATCGTTAGGGCTAATTTAGTTTAAGTAATTGTGTACTCATAGTTCCATTCTTCTCAAACAGAGAATATAAATACATTTATACCATGGCTCCTGAACGAGTGTATAATCCCCTTTTCCTACTGAGAATTAGTAACATATGGAAATTCTTTTATTTGATGCTCTTTTCTTAGAGGTCTTCCTGGCTTTTGTTTACAATTTAAGGAGAGGAGTGTGTCTTACTTTCAGTCTGTGTTCTTGATCAGTTAGATTTATTGACATTAAACCCCGGGGATGCTATGAGTGAATTTCTTTATCAAACTTCAATTTCTACCTTCTTAGCTTTCAATTGCTGGAGGAGAATGGCCCTTGATGTCCCAAATTTCAACCCATTGGCACATTTTCCCATTTGTCTACCTCTGATGACAACCACAACTCAGACTCCATACCTCCTCAGAGTCTTGTGGTTTTCCAATGTGTTTCCACACACGGAAGACTGCAGGCAGTGCAAGTAGTACTGAGAGATGGTTTGGGAATTGCATTTAATCAGGAAGAGTGAGTGGGTGGAATCCTCTATCCAAGCTCCGACTCTCAATGCCAGGACATCGTCATCCCATTAGGAGCAAGAGAATCAAAGAGAAATCTGGCCAGAGGTGGAGGTGCAAATCTAGTCTTCAGTAAGTCTCAAAGTACATGGAAAAGAAAAACTACAGCAAATCTGAACTGTGCTAACATCCACTTGTCCGTATCCAAAAGCTTTGAAGAGTGACTCACACATTCTGTGTGTGTGTGTGTGCGTGTTCATGGGTGATTCTGATGATGACCCTGCCATGTAATAGCCCACGGGCCTCGTACAGAATCCTCATGATGCATCAAGAAACACATTCCAGGAAACTATCTCATCTACTAATTCCGGGGTGGGGGGATAGTGAATGTAGATTTCACCTGTGAACCCACGAGCCATGAGATTATGACCAGAGCCAAAATCAGACACTTAACTGACTGAGCCCCCGAGACATCCCACACCTAGGATTACTGTAAGATCTAGCAATTGCACTTCTGGGTATATACCCCAAAGAACTGAAAGCAGTGTCTTGAAGAGATACTGGCACCCTCGTGTCCTGAGCAGCATTATTTACACTAGTGCAAAGTGGGGACAACTCAAGTGTCCATTGATGGATGAATGGATAGACAAAAATGTGGTATAGGCAAAACATCGAATATTATTCAGCCTTAAAAAGGAAAGAAATTCTGACACCTGCTACAATGTGGATGGATGAAGCTGAGGACATTATGCCAACTAAGTAAAATAAGCCAGTCACAAAAAGACAAATACTCTTTGATTCCACTTACACGAGGTACTAGGGTGGTCAACTTTGCAGAGACAGAAAATAGAAGCGTGGGAGAGGGGGGTTGGGGGAAGGAAAATGGAGAGTTAGTGTTCCGTGGGTATGGAGTTTGAGTTTGGGAAGACGTAAAGCGTTCTGGATACGGATGGCGGTGGTGGTGACACATAGTGGGAACGTACTCGATGACTCTGAACTTGCCAACAGTGAAGACAGCAGCATTTTTGTGTATCTTACCACAATTTAAATACGTGTGTCCAGTAAATACACCATGCTTGGCGACTTTTCCACACACTTGGCAAAATAGCCCCTAGTGAGGGATGGAGTTAGGTTGTCTCTCGCACGTTTGACTCCGATGGTCTGAGTAATTCCCGTTCACTCGCAGATCGCTGTGGAATCCCCCTTGGCTCCCAGACTAGATGGGGCCTCCCTGGGCTGCCGTTGGTCAAACACATTCTCTGTTCAAGTCACTAAGCTGGATGAGTGTGTTCAGTCACCATCTCAACCCAGAACCACAACGCCCTGTTTAATGTGGTCTCTTCTGCTACTAGAATCCCACGACCTGAGAATAAGATCTGTTCCACGTGGACTCTCCATGCCCAGTGTAGAGCATGCACACAGTAGACACTTAATAAGTGCAGGTCAAATAAACACTACTGCAAAGTCAATATAATGTCCATTATTGCTTTTAGCCTACAGATTTTAATACTTTTTTTTCTCACGCATTGGCAGATGCTTTTCAAAAATTCCCACAGACAACATTGAAAGTAGCAGCCCCCGCCCTAGAAGCTCCTGTTATTCACAGCAAGTCCCATTTAGCCACTCTTGGTACTACCAGAATCCCCAACATGCATGCCTAGTTGCAGTGGCCCTGCTGTGTTTCTTCTAGGCTTCCTAGGATCTAAATAAATAGCAAACGACCATTGACATCCCTCCAGATGTTTTGTTACCATATCCTTCTTCGAGGAGAGGAAAGGCTCAGACCTTGGATTGCATGGTAGTCAAGGGCAGGCTGTGTTAATTTAGATTGAGTTCTAGAGGGGGCCTTAAGTCTGGCGTTCCCTAACGGTCTGTAAATCAGGCATTTCTTTTACTTCCCTCTTTTAGCTGCCACCCCCGCTCACATTCGGATGACATCTGGCTCCCCACCCACAGGGAACCCAGCAATACATCAAATAGTTAAGGGATGTTTATCTTAGTGTGACTTTCCCCCCACAGTCAGCTGTCACAATATTTATTAGTTTAGTTCATCAAAGCTGGCCATTTAAAACTTTGTTGGCAAATGCTTGCTTTTTTTAATGGGTTCTGGGGTTAGGGAGACACATTCTTTTTTTTTTTTTTAATTTTGTTAATGTTTATTTATTCTTGAAAGAGAGAGAGACACACACACAGCACAAGCAGGGGAGGGGCAGAGAGAGAAGGAGACACAAAATCCAAAACAGACCCCAGGCTCCGAGCTATGGCACAGAGCCCGATGCGGGGCCTGAACCCACAAACTGTGAGATGGTAACCTGAGCCGAATCAGACACTGAACCGACTGAGCCACCCACGCGCCCCTGGAAGATGCATTCTTACCATCTTGTCTAACCTCACTGGCTGGTGAGATCGTAGCCTACCCCCTGATACTTCCTTTCCATTCCAAGTATTAGAACTTGTGGTTTTTCAAAGTATGTCGGAGAAATAACATATGATTCTAAGTCACATCTTCAAGCATTTTTTACCAGATTTTTATTGTCATCATCTGGTGTGAATGAATAAAAACAAATAGTCCATTTAATCTGATTGCTTTTGAATTTTTAAAGCCTAGTGGGTCAAATGGTTTAACATTGTTTCCTAGCACAGCAAAAGAACTCGAATCTTCAGTAACCACAGAAACCTCAAATAGAGCCATGTGTTTCTTTTTCCAGATAAACTCTAAGTGACTACTATTTATTTGTTTTCTAGAACAGGAATTTGTAAGATCTTTCCTTGGCTACTACCTGGCTGGGTTGGTAATTAAATAATATTTTATCCTGGTTAGAAAAGTCTATTTTCCCTTAACAACATGGAATGGTAACTAACTGCCACACTTACTGGGTCAAACATGGTCAAGAAAGACTAAGAATTATGTATAAACACAATTATATATATGCTACAAAGTGTATAACCTGAGAAATAGTGCTTCAGGGGTTTAAAATTCTAAGTGACGGACTATGATAGAAAGATAGTTTGTAAATGATGGAGACATTGAATTAAAAATGGAATTGTTTTCTTTTGTATGTGTTTTATTTTTCTGAGCATAAATAAGTGATACACAGGAAGACTTCTGCTTTGGGCTATTTGGAATAGAGAATTAGAAAAGGAACCACAGAATAAACCCAAGTAAGAAACATGGAGATAAACATAAGAACAGAAAACAATCAAATAGAAAACAGAAATGAAAACAAGGTAGAGGTGTGCACAGACATATGTGACTCTGTGTGTGTGTGTGTGTGTGTGTGTGTGTGTGTGTTTGTGTTAAACATAAAAGCCAGGAAATGAGACCAAATCCAGAATAGTTGTGGACAAAAGGGAAACTTCATGCACTGTTGATGGGAGTGTAAACTGGTGCAACCACTATGCAAAATGATGTGGAGGTTTCCTTTAACAATTAAAACTAGGCCTACCATACGATCCGGTAATTTCACTTCTGGATATTTATCTGAAGAAAATGAGAACCCTGACTCGAAGAGATACGTGCACCACTGTGTTCTCTGTATCTGCTGCTGGATGAGTGGACATAGAAGCTGTTGTGCACACACACGTGCACGTATGCATGGGCACACATGTGCACACACACACACACACACACACACACAGGAATATTGCTCAGCCACAAAAAAGAACGAAACCCTGGCAGAGAGGGCATGATCCTAAGTGAAATCAACCAGGCAGAGAATGACAAATACTAGATGACTACATTTCAATGTGGAATCTGAAAAACAAAACAAAGAAACAAACAAAACAAAATTGAAACAGACTCACAGATACAGAAAACAAAATGTTGGTTACTGGAGTGGGAAGGGGTTGGAGAACAGCGAAATTGGTGAAGGGGAGAACCCGGTACAAACGTCAATAGTAATAAATAAATAAGTCATGAGGCTGTAATGTACAGCATAGGAAAACATAGTCAATGATATTGAAATGACTTTCTGTAGTACACAAACTTATTCGTGGGGACCATTTCATAATGTAGGAAAATATTGAAACATTGTGATGTACACCTGAAGTGAGTTGGGTATTGTGTGTCACTTATACTTCAATTTAAAAACAAGAAGTCATCTCACACACGAAAGAAACTTGGAACAGGTGTTATTTTTGGTAGGATGGAGGTGAACCAGGGAAGGAAGACTTTACAGATAATCACATACCACATCTGTGCTCTTGTAGGCATCAAATATTGCCTAACAAATATATTTCATAAAATACATGCATTACAGGGGTGCCTGGGTGGCACAGTCAATTACCAGCTCTTGATTTCAGCTCCTGTCATGATCTCGTGGTTTGTGAGTTCAAGCCCTGTTTTGGGCTCGCTGCTGTCAGCACAGAGCCTGCTTCAGATCCTCAGTCCCTCTCTTTCTGCACCTCCCCCACTCACATACACACATGCTCTCAGAAATAAATCAAAAAAATTTTTAATGTTTATTTTTGAGAGACAGAGACAGAGAATGAGCAGGGGAGGGACAGAGACCAAGGGAGACACAGAATTCGAAGCAGGTTCCAGGCTCTGAGCTGTCAGCACAGAGCCCAACTGTGAGATCACGACCTGAGCCGAAGTCAGTCACTTAAACTACTGAGCCACCCAGGTGTCCCTCAAAAATAAACATTAAAAAAATAATAAATACATGCATTACAGAAAATTGGGGAAACACCAAAATTATGAAGAAGAAAAGTAAGTGACTCCTGCTCCCCATCTTCACTCTATTTCTCTTAACCATGTGGGGTGAAACCATTTCTGAAATGTCTTTTTTTCCTTTTCTTTCTGAAAGTACTTCTAATGTACTGAAAGTTGTTTGTATGAATGCGGGTTATTTTGTGTACAAAACTTACTGTATCGTGTTCTGAGACACTGATGTTCTCAGGACCAATAGAGCTGCCCCTGGATATTTGCATGTTTGACATGTCTTTGCTGAGGATTTATGGAGCTTCTAGTTTGCTTCTTTTCTGTTCGATTATTACAAGACCACTCGCCTCGCTAGATTCACCTTAGGTTCCTCGCTTACCCTCTGGCTCCACACCGAATCAATCTCTTTGTTGTTGTTGTTTTTAATTTTTTAAAATGTTTCTTATTCATTTTTGAGAGACAGAGAGAGACAGCGCGAACAGGGGAGGGGCAGAGAGAGAGGGAGACAGAATCCGAAGCAGCTCCAGGCTCTGAGCTGTCAGCACAGAGCCCGACAGGGGGCCCGAACCCACGAACCATGAGATCATGACCTGAGCGGAAGTCCAGCACTTAACCGACTGAGTCACCCAGGCGCCCCTGAATCAGTCTCTTTGTTGATTCGCTTCCTGAACCCCCCCGTCAGCCACTCCCTTCTCATGCCCATTGAAGCTTGGCCCTGGGCTGCCCCTGACCTCCCACTGCCTGTTCCTCCCTTCCCAGCCCTCCTCCTATAATGTCAAGGGTCCATACATCCTCCTGCTCTTCTGGACTCTGCCCTCCTGCATGTGCAGTACCTCAACCACACAGTATCTCCCCATCCTGCCGCAGAGAACACCCTCCCTCCTCCGTCTGGCAAATCCTGTGAGCCAGGCCATTAATTAATTACACCCAATTCTTTAATTAGCTAGAATTGTAGCTAAGTGCTGGGAAACTTGGCCCCAACCCGCAAGCAGGAACCAGTGACTGTGAGGCCAACTGCTTCCTTCCTCTTTGTTCCCAGGCTCACTTTCCACACTGGGCTGTCCTTACTTCCTCCATCACCCGTGACAACCACCACCACATCCATCTTGTTTACCTTGTCCCAGTGCCTAGCCAGGTACTGGCATTAATACTCCAGGGCGGCACTTACTGCTGGATCAGGTCCCACCTGCTTGGCTCTGTGGTTAGCAGTCTGGGAATCTTTGCACACACAGCCCAGGTCTAGTGACAGCACCTCATGGTGGCTGGTTGGCACTGGACAATGGCTCCCATTAAGTCATGAGCTCCAGGGGCTCAGGGACTGGGCTTTACTATTCCTGGTGCTTGACCTTAGTAGTTCTGCCTGACATGGAAATAGTCATTAAACATTTGCTTTTTGGGTAGGTATGTGGTGACATTCCCCAACTAGTCCTGGGGATGAGAGATGGCTTAGGAAATGTACACACAAGATGTGAACACAGGCTTTTCCAGAATTCTTCTTTTCAACTTCTAAAGATCTTTCAGCACTAGCAGTAAAATCTCAGTGAGATTACTGTCTATGAGAAACCCTCCGGATGGGTAAGTGGTGATGTCGGAGCTGGAAGAGAGTTCTAGGCTAGAGCCATTGACGTGGGAGTCCTCGCTTGTGCTTGTGGTGGAAGCCGGTGCTCTTTAGGAGCCTCTGGGAACACAAGCACTTAAATGATTGAAGGCCCAGGCACAGGGATGGAGACCAGGAGTTCCCAGAGCACAGCCAGACTGATTTCCAGGCTCAAGATCCTCTGCCCCACACGTGGTTCAATACCAGAGTTTTGAGACTCTGGGTCATAGAGCATGTTCTTCAGATGAGGGGCTAGAGGGGAGACTTCCTGGCTTCAAGGGACCCTGGATTAGGCAAAGGGTATGGGCGAGGGGAGGAGAGGCGAGGGGACCAGAGAACTTGGAGGGTAGGACCTCCAAGTTTTGCAAGGACTAGTCTTGATGGAAGCTGCATCCCGTGTACTCCACACTTGAGGAACAGCGTTTGTGGTATAGGATTTGTAGGGCGGGCGGACACAGAGTGAGGGCACTTGGGTGGCATGCAGACATATAGTACACCAATATCCTACACTGATGTCTTGTTCCACATCTTCCTGCCTTGGAGAAATTGTTGCTAGCGATGTCTGAATTGAACTTGAGCCCAAGACTCATTTGTCTGATGACATAGAGTTTTTGCTGGGAAGAAGTCTTTGCCAAGTCACTCTTGGTTCCAGGATTTAATGGGGGTCACTCAGGCTCACAGTTTCAGAGTCCCTGTTAATCATAGATCAGATGCTAAGATTGACCAAACAAGGAAAAGGAAAAGGAGTTTGAGTCTTGGCATCTGCCCAGGGTAGTTATTATACACGTTGTTCTTTTCATGGAGGCTTGCATGAGAAAAATAAGGAAAATCCTATGTTTTGTTTGAAATATTTCAGCATTGGGCTGAGGGGAAGCTTGAAACTAGCCTCTGCTGAATGAACTTGTAGGCTTTCCCCTCCGTGATGATGGTTAGTTTTGTGTGTCACGCTGACTGGGCCCAACATGATTTCTGCGTGTGTCCTCGAGGTGTTTGTGGGTGACATTAGCCTGTGGAGCAGTGAACTCAGTAGTCTGCCCCCTCCCCAACACGGGTGGCATCACCCAATCTGTCAAGCCCATGAATGGAACAAAAAGTGGAGGAAGGGAGGACCATTCCCTTCCTGTCGTCCTCCCTTCCTGCGTGCAGGAGCTGAGACAGCTGTCTTCTGCTCTTGCCCTGGGAGTGACACCCTCAGCACCCCCGGTTCTCAGGCCTGCACACTGGACCGAATGAATGACACTGGCTTTTCAGGGCCTCTCATTGCAGACAGTGGAAGTGAGACTCTCAGACCCCATAGTGATATGAACCCTTACTTCCCTTTGTGGATGCGTATAAAATACAGAATCCTACTGGTTTATCTTACAGACATACGTCCTATTGATTCTGTTTCTCTGCAGAACCCTGACTGACACATTTCCCTCCATACAACCAGCTGATGAACCCTCAGCTCTGGCCAAGTGGCACGTTCTAGAATGCTCATCCATTTGCATGGGTCCAAGAGTCAGTTACGTTTATCGCTACATCTGTTTTTTCTCACTGAACTTGGTATTGCAATTGCCTAACTTGATGACATTATGTAGCCTGATGAAATGGGAGTGTAAGAAATGAATGATGTTTTTATTATAATTTGATTAAAGTAAACCAGTGCCTTCTGGATACTCAATAAAAATGAGTCACTAAAAACATCTCAATGGAGCAAGTCAAATAGAAAAGAAAGAGTATGGTAAGAATCTGGGACTTTGGATTCAGATTGTTTCAAAGTGTTTTGAGTGCTGGCTCAACTTTAAAGAAATCAGAATTGCAAATTATAAACAATGCATTACAAATGTGGTCTGTGCAAGAAAAAGCACGGAGAATTCCTATCAGGAGACATTTGTTTGAAGGAAAGATCTTCACTCTTCATTAAAAGATATATTCTTTTTGTTTTAGGTGAAATTAAATAATTATTTTAAATAAATGGGATAGTAGATGATGGAGATCCTACTGAGCCCCTCTTGGAGTGGTCTGCCAGCCCTCCATCCACAAGCCTCTCCTCCTGCAGGGCCGCCCCCTCTCTTTTCTTGAGTATGGGGGCCTCCTGGGCTCACCTTGCCCTCAACACACTCTGAGGCCCCTGGTCCTAGGAGGTGGCATCCCTGCCCACCCCAGGGCCATAAGGGAGGAGTCCATGCAAGTGGCCTTGTCCCCAACAGCGCTAAGCGCAGCCCACACACAAAGGTGTTCCATAAATGTTAGTGTTCGTCTTTCCTTAAAAAAATTTTTTTTAATGTTTACTTATTTTTGAGAGAGAGAAACAGAGTGGGAGGGGCAGAGAGAGAGGGAGACACAGAATCTGAAGCAGGCTCAAGACTCTGAGCTGTCAGCACAGAGCCTGACATGGGGCTTGAATCCATGAACTCTGAGATCATGACCTGAGCCAAAGTTGGACACTTAACTGACTGAGTCACCCAGGCACCCCTGTTCTTCTTTCCTAATTGCCATCTTTTTATCTGGCTACTTGCCTGCTTGTCTGCCTGTTTAATTCAAGGCACACAGAAAAAGAAGTGCAGAGTTTAGAGTGTTAAGAGTATTGCCTTCTCTGTGCTTTTATTATTAGTGTTTTTATTTCTTTTTTTTAAATAATAGTTTATTGTCAAATTAGTTTCCATACAACACCCAGTGCTTCTCCCCACAAGTGCCCCCCACCATGACCATCACCCCCTCCCTCCCTCCCCCTCCCCCTTCAGTCCATGGTTCGTCTCCAGTATTCAGTAGTCTCCCTTGATCTGTGTCCCTGCTCTCTTTCCCCCTTCCTCTCCCCATGGTCCCCTGCCAGGTCTCTCCTGTTAGACCTATGAATGCAAACATATGGTATCTGTCCTTCTCTGCCTGACTTATTTCGCTTAGCATGACACCCTCGAGGTCCATCCACTTTCCTACAAATGGCCATATGTCATTCTTCCTCATTGCCATATAGTACTCCATTGTATATATATACCACATCCGCATTCTTCTCAAAGCTAGAACAAACTATCTTAAAATTCATATGGAACCACAAAAGACCCTTTATTTCAATATTCCTTCTGGCTTTCAGAGGTAGAATTCTACCCAGAGGTTGGCAAACTGTCTCCATAAAGGGCCACATAGTAAATGTTTTAAGATTCATGGGCCAGAGAATATATTAACTATTCACTGTGCTGCAGTGGCTACAAAGTAGCCGTAGACAGTAGAGAAGTGGATGGGCATGGTTGTGTGTCAATAAAACCTTACTTAAAAAACAGGCAGCAAGTTGAATTTGGCCTATGGGCCATAGTTTGCTGAACCTTGTGTCTATAACAAGAGTTCTTAACTGAATGAGAGATCAGTAAAGCCTGGGGAAGTGTATGCATATTTGAAGTATGTGTTTTTCTGGACAGAGGAGTCAATTTTCTTCAGATTTCAAAAGAGCCATGATTAATAACTTTAAGAAACATTGCCTTAAAGAAATGGTCTTTTCTGAGCCCCCGTGACATTTAATTTTTTTTTAAATATTGTAATTTTTTTAGAGATATGTCTGTTTGTGTCTTCTGCCCATTTCTTCACTGGATTATTTATTTTTGGGGTGTTAAGTTTGATAAGTTCTTTATAGATTTTGGATATTAGGCCTTTATCTAATATATCATTTGCAAATATCTTCTCGCATTTCATAGGTTGTTCTTTAGTTTGATTGTTTCCTTTGCTATGCAGAAACTTTTTACCTTGATGAGGTCCCAATAGTTCATGTTTGCTTTTGTTTCCCTTGCCTCCTGTCAGAATGGCTAAAATTAACAACTGAGGAAACAGCAGGTGTTGGTGAGGGTGTAGAGAAAGGGGAGTCATCTTACACTGTTGGTGGAAATGCAAACTAGTACAGCCACTCTGGAAAACAGGAAAACTCAGCAAGTTAAAGATATAGCTATCTTATGACCCAGCAATTGCACTACTAGGTATGTATCCAAAGGATACAAAAATACTAATTTGAGGGGTCACACACACCCCAATGTTTATAACAACATTATCAACAATAGCCAAACTATGGAAAGAGACTAAATGCTCATGGACTGATGATGGATAAAGAAGACATGATACGCACACCACACACACACACACACACACACACACACACACACACACACACACAGAATATTATTCGGCTATCAAAAAGAATGAAATCTTTAAAAAATTTTTTTTAATGTTTTTATTTATTTTTGAGAGAGAGACAGAAATAGCGTGAGCAGGAGAGGGTCAGAGAGAGAGAGAGACACAGCATCTGAAGCAGGCTCCAGGCTCTGAGCTAGCTATCAGCACAGAGCCTGATGTGGGGCTCGAACCCACGAACCGTGAGATCATGACCTCAGCTGAAATCGGAGGCTTATCCAACTGAGCCACCCAGGCGCCCCTCAAAAAGAATGAAATCTTGCCATTTGCAATAACATCGATGGAACTAGAGTGTATTGTGCTAAGTGAAATAAGTCAGTCAGAGAAAGACAAATACCATATGATTTCACTTTTATGTGGAATTTAAGAAACAAAACAGATGCACATAGGTGAAGGGAAGGAAAAATAAAATAAGGTAAAAAGAGAGGGAGACAAACCATAAAAGAATCTCAACTATTGAAAACAAACTGAAGGTTGATGCAGGGAGGTGGGCAGGGGATGGGCTAAATTAGTGATGGGGATTAAGAAAGGCACCAGTTGTGAGGAGCATTGCATATTATAGGTAAGTGCTGAATCGTTAAATTCTACTCCTGAAACCAAATAAATAAATAAATAAATTGCAAATTATAAAATAAAAAATATAGTAAACATAAAAATAAAATACTGTGATTTTAATGATTTATTTTTAAAACTTTATTTTGAAATACCTATAGATTCACAAAAAGTTGCAAAGATAGTACAGAAAGGTCCTGGGTCCCCTTACCTAGTTTCTCCAAATAGTTACATTTTATGTAATTATAGTATCATATTAAAATCAGGAAATGGACATTGGTATACCATGTGAATATGGTTCTCTGACATTTTATAACATGTAGATTTGTGTAACCACCACTGTAATCAACCACGAATCTATTTTCCATCTGTACAGATATTTTTCCTTTCATGAATGACCTTGTGAGACTTGACTTTGATCACTCTGCATTGATGCCCTTGGGATCCATTCAAGTCGTGCATCATTCATTTGTTCCTTTTTCTTGCTGAGTAGTATTCCTTGGCATGGATATACCACAGTTTGTTTAACCATTCACTCCTTGAAGGACATTTTAGTTATTTCAAAATTTTGGCTATTACATCTAAAGCTGCCATGAATAACTGCATGTAAGATTTTGCTTGGACATATATTTTCCTCCCTCTGGGATAAATGGTCAGGAGTATAATTGCTGAGTCTAATGGTAATTACATACTTAACTTAAAAATCTTTTTTTCATGTTTTATTTATTTTTGAAAGAGAGAGAGAGAGAGAGAGCAGGGGAGGGGCAGAGAGAGAGGGAGACAACGAATCTAGAGACAGGCTCCAGGCTCTGAGCTAGCTGTCAGCACAGAGCCTGATGTGGGGCTCAAACCCATGAACTGTGAAATCATGACCTGAGCTGAAGCTGGACACTCAACTGACTGAGCCACCCAGGCGCCCCAACATATTTAACTTTTTAAGAAAGTGACAAACTAGTTTCCAGAATTAATCATTTATTTAAAAAAATAGCATGAACATATGCCATGAATATGCATAGGAAAACATAAAATGCAAGAAATTACAGAAAAATCTAAAATCTCCTCATGCACCGCACAACCCCAGGCCTCCTCTGCTCTGATCACTAGTTATGTGTGCATCCCATTATTCCTACATTATTATTCCAAAACTCACCCTGGTCCTTGGTGGTGGGCGTCTTTCTATTGAGTAGCCATACATTTTTTTCATTCCTTTTAAACTGATGAGTAGATAGATATACCATAGTTTATTTAAGCATATTTGAAGACTTTGCTTATTTCCAATTTTCACTGTCATAAAGAAATGATGAAACAAGTCTGTCTGAGATGCTTCTGTGTGCGTATTTGTGTTTCTCAAAGACAGGCAGCTAGGGGTGAAATTGTGACACACGTTTCTGATATTTATGGAAATTACCAAACTGCCTTTCTAAAGAATATATCTATCAATACTCTTGCCAACAAGATACTTGATATCAACTTTATTAATTTTTATTATTTTTTATTTCTCTGAGTGCAGAATATTTTATTGTTAACTTGCATTTTCCTTATTAACAATGAGGTTGCACATTTTCTCTTCATAATTTAATTAACCATTTTAATGTTACTTCTGTGAATAACTATTTGTATTCTTAGACTGTTATTTTTCTCTTTTACCGTTTCTCCATAATGATTTTTTAAAGCAGGCTTCATACCAGTGTGGAGCCTACCATTGGGCTTGAACTCACAACCTTGAGATTAATACCTGAGTTGAGATCAAGAGTCAGACACTTAACTGACTGAGCCACTCAGGTCCCCGTCTTATTGATTTTTAGTAGATCTTTATTTCTTTTGGATATTAGCCCTTTGGAAATGTTATATAAGTTGAAAATATTTCTCCAAATCTGTCATTCATCTAGTGAATTTGCTTTTGGGGTGTGTGTGTGTGTGTGTGTGTGTTCCCACACACGCATGTGTATGCATGTGCATGTGTGCAGGTGTGTGTGTATTACACAGCTAGCCTCATCTAGTTTAGTCTTGTTTTGCACAGTCACATTGACTAATCTTTCATTTCATGTCTCTTAGATTTTATTCTTACCTAAGGAGTCCTTCTTGTTTCAAATTATGGAAGAACTCCTTTATATTTTCTCTAATGTTTCTGGTCTGCAAACTACTGGAATAAATGCTAAGTTTTTCAGCTGGCACGTTATATATGGAATTTTGGATTAGAGCACCCATCTCCGCAAATTGGACCTCCTGATCCAACATTGCTTCATCTTCTTGGGTCTAGCATCATTACCATTCACTAATCCCTACATTAATTAATAATTAATTAATTAATACCTAAGTTAACCCTCAGATTTCTGCTGATACGTTACAAAATCTTGAAATTCTTTTCATGTGGAAGTTGTCTCTTCCACAGACAAACTTCTTAATTTTCCCCTATATGCTAGAATCTACTCTAGGCGTATCTGGGTGCAACATGAGGAAAGTGGGGTTCTTGAGGAGTCCTAGCATCCTTTCTTAAGGTAAGATGAGGTCATTAAAAGTCTTCAAGCAAGGGAAAGTTTGGTTTTGTTTTTGTTTTCCAAAAAGGAAGAAAAGGGCTGCTTTTTTTTTGGCCAATGAGGTTCAGAGGACTTGGGGGTTCCAGATTTTCAGGTTCATCTAAGTCCACTTATAGTCTCCATTTCATTTCTCAGGGTCCACTCCTTCCCACCCATTCTGTAACTTATATTTAAGAGGCACAGCTAGGCTGTGAATTCAATCTATGATGTAATTCTTAACACATAGCTTCAAATTTTGAGTTTGCTTTTCTGTGGTATCAGCCTTGCCACTGCAAAACTGAAGAATGCCTTTTAAGGCCATTATTAAAAGTTCTCAATTTCTCTGACAATGCCTTAACTGATATTTGAAAGCCTAAGGTTTTTATTTATTTTGGAATTCCTCCAGTGGAGTCAGAATCTATTGGCTCTACTCCAGAAAGTCTGTGATCATAGCTTCCACCTCAGTGATCAAATACAATTGTCCCTTGGCCTCCCAAAGTCTAGTTTAAAATACATATTCCATTTCAGGTAGTTGCAGCTCAAGTTTAAGTAACTGTTTTGTGACTGAGTGTCATAGATAGATACTATCAGTACCTCACTTTTCCCTGAAAAAATAATGCTATCGATGGGTTCAATCCCAAACACATCATTTAACAAATTGTAGATGTTCCTATCTGGGCATCTATTTCTTGGGTGTGGTCTACTTATGGTCCTGAGTAGAATATTAATTTGTGTTTAATCAGCAAAGCAGAAACCACTGTAGGTATTTCAAAGAGAGGCGATTTAATACAGGCATTCATTTACAAAATTGTTGAACAAAGAGAAAGGTTTGCTAGAGAGAGAAAAGGGTGTTGATGTAAGACCAACAATGATTACTTCTGGCTGGGTCTGACATCCTGTTCTTGCTGTAAGTCAATGAGGCACTTCTGCTGTGGCTGCTGCTGATGTTAAAACTGCACGTGTGCTGTTGAGAAGTGCCTGGGAGCCTCATTCCTTTGGTTCAGGTCACCGGCAGCTCTGACTGCAGTTGCCCAAGACTCCTTCATGATACAGGGGACAATAGCTTCTCTCTTGCTCCTACCTTCCTATCTGGCCAATGCTACCCATTGGGAGAGCTTTATAAAAAGCCAGGTGGGACAGGGCCAGGAATGTGTCATGTGCTAGTTTCAACGCTTGATGTGACAGAAGAGAATTTAGAAGGACAAGTGTATACTGTCTCAGGATAATACTGGGAGATGTGCTTCTCCAAAACAAGGGAGAGAACCAAGAAGGAGGAAGACTTCAGATCTAGCAGACAGAGACACACAAGAAAGAGGCACTGGGCATGCTCAGGAGGGTGGGGAAAGGAGAGGCCAGGCAGCCGCTGTGCAGTAGGGCTCAATGTCAACCAGGCTCACTGGACCAGGAGAACCACAGGCTTCAGGTGGGAGGGCTCTCTGGAAGAAGGAGCTGTGTTTGAAAGCACTGAGATACTGTTTTATCAACAAGTTAGAGGGGAAATTAATGATGAATATATAGAAAATGAACAACAAAAACCAAGGCTCAAGAAGAACAAAATTCTATGGAAGGCTGAAAGAGTGATCCTAGTACCCTATGTGACTCAGCTGTTAGTAATAGTTACACAGCCCAATTATGTGAATGTTAACTATTCGATTGAATAAAAATGTGATAACACAGAGTTTAAAGAGAAAAGCTGTGTGTTGGATTGGGGACAGAGGTGAAGAGAACTAAATCTTCATATTTTATATAAGAAAGTCAATAGGTAATGTAATATTTAAAACTAAAAAGGCAAGAGATACCAAAAAAAGCAAGTTATTTAGATATATAAATATAAATCACAAGGGGGAGGAAAAGCTAAAATATCTGGAGATATTGCTAGAAGTGGAACAGGGCAAGTAAATTTTGTTTTCATTATAGGTCTTGAAGTATTTAGCTTCTAAAAATTTATCTTCTGCATTACCATGGTAAAATATGAATGCAATTTTTTTAAACTACAAATTTAGAGAAATTTTTATGAGTGAGACCTTACCATATCAGTTTAGTAGGTCAAATTTAATACTGCTCCTTACGAAACTTTTCTCCAGATTTTTGCTTTTTTTTGTAGAAAGCACACATTTGTACTCAACTCATCTAAATAGAGAAGACTTAGTGATTACTCACATTGTATTTCGGATTCTTTTATTTTAGTTTCTTTTAAAGTCTAACCCAGATAATAATGTATTTTAAAATTTTGTCACCCATGTCACTTGAAAGGCCAATTTAAAGTTCCTGGCATACATTCTGGATGACTTGATCTTATTTTATATGTATCATTTCTTTAAGAAAACGGGCTCTCTTCTCCCACTTAATAGTTTTTCAGATCTTCTCTGTTTCCCTGGCCCACAATTCCCCTGTGTATTTTGGTTTGAGATCATTGTGGAGAAAGAAATAAAATAAAATAAAGATGAAAACAATCCCCAGCACACCAATAGGATTGTCTTGAGAATGCTGGGAATGGAGTGAGCTGGTGGGACGTGGTAGAATTTGGTCCCGTGGGTGGACTTGATTACACTAGGACAACAAACTCTATGTGGCTATATATTTAGGCTAATAGGGTTCAAAAGGAGGCAAGGGTGAATTATATGGTCTTTGTGCAGATGGAGAAGTCTCTTGTATCAGCACAGCAAGGCCATAGCAAGCGTGGTCTCTCTTCTTAGTTGAAGGGAATATCTACTTTCTTGACTTGGAGGTAAATCATCTTTTCTTTATTTTTTCTTGGTCTGCAGTAATAAAGAAAATGGAGAGGAGATGAAGAAATAATGAGGAGGTTATAAACCAAAAGAAGGTGGGTAATAAATAAGTGGACAACAAATTGATGTAAGTTTTGTCCAGGATTAGTTTTGCAGTGTGTTCTGAGTGGTGATTACTGAAAAGAAAATTGACAGAGCTTGGTGAATAACTAATGTGATGCTCTTCTGGGATTGGCCTATGTTCCTTATTTTGGGTGTTCACTTTTCCATGTAATAGAGGAAATGGGTAATGACTCATTTAATCTTATATTGGTGAGAAATAATGACTGAAAAATCTAGACAGTTATTATCAGTTCTTGAAAATAAATTTTAGGAATCATTTTTACCAATGCTCATTGACTTTTCAACCATTGGACAAGTGAAAAATAAACTAGAAATTTGTTCAAATTGCACATTTTCTCAGTGATCTTATTTTTATGAATACCAGGATGTTGCTGATACTCATCATAGAGATGCTGCTTTCTTCCTTCTGCGGTTCCCAGACATGCCCTTTGGACATGCTCCAGTTGATAGTAAGATTGAAGTCTGGGGTGGGGCTGCCCTTGGGTCCCCCAGCAACTCACAGCATTTCCCCTGCCTGGGGTTGCTTACTCCTGCCTCAGCTTCTGGGCAGGTCTGACACAGGGAGTGTAGCTGAAGCTCACCCAAACCGCCTGGCAGTGCTGGGGTTCTCTCAGACTCTAGGTGTAGAGGCCCAAGGAAGTGGGCTGTCCTCTCAGGCTCTCTATGCCAACAACAGTGACAGCAAAAGCAGCGGCAGCAGCAACAACAGAAACAACAACAACAGGAATAGGAACACCAGCAACAACAATAGAAGCAACAACAGGAACAGGGACAAACATAGTGACAACAATAGTAACAACAATAGCAGGAACAAAAACAACAGCAACAATAGCAACAGCAATAGTAGGAATGACAACAGCAGCAGGAACAACAGCAACAGCAGCAGCAACAACAGGAACAACAGCAGCAGCAGCAGCACCAATAGCAGCAGCAACAGCAGCAGCAACAGCAGTAACAGTGGCAACAGCAGCAATAACAATAGTAAAAACAATGATAGCAACAACAACAGCAGCAGCAACAATAGTAACAATGGCAACAACAGGAACAACAGCAGCAACAAAAGCAATAACAGTAACAAGAGTAACAATAGCAGCAACCATAGCACCAACAATAGTAACAGCCGCAACAGGAACCACCACAGTAGCAATAGTAACCACAGCAACAATAAGAACACAACAGCAACAGCAGCAGCAACAAAAGGAACCACAGAAGCAACAATAGCAACAACAGCAACAATCATAGTAACAAAAGTAACAATATTAACAACAACAGCAACAATAGCAACAATGGCAGTAGCAACAATAATAGGAACCACAGCAGCAACAATAGTAACAGTAATGAAAACCACAGCAGCAGTAATAATAACAACAACAGCATCAGCAAGAGTAACTATGGCAACAACAGTAGTAATAATGGTAAGAACAGCAACAATAGCAGCAATGATGGTAACAATAGTAACAACAGCAGCAGCAACAATAGTAACAATGGAAACAATAGGAACAACAGTAACAATATTAACAACAGCAGCAATAATAGTAACAATGGTAGCAACAGCAGCAGCAAGAGTAGTAACAACAACAATAATAGGAACCACAGCAGCAACAATAGTAACAACAGTAACAATAGTAACAACAGCAGCAGCAACAATAGTAACAATGGAAACAATAGGAACAACAGTAACAATATTAACAACAGCAGCAGCAATAATAGTAACAATGGCAGCAACAGTAGCCACAACAATAGGAACCCCAACAGCAACAATAGTAACAACAATGAAACCCATAGCAGCAACAATAGTAACAACAGCACCACCAACAGCAACAATAGTAACAATGGAAACAACAGGAACAACAGCAACAACAAAAGCAACAACAGTGACAATATTAACAACAGCAACAATAATAGTAACAATGGCAGCAATAGTAACAGCAATAATAAAAACAACAATGAAAACCACAGCAGCAACAATGGTAACAACAATAACAATATTAACAGCAGCAGCAGCAATAATAGTAACAATGGCAGCAACCACCACAATAATAGTAACAGCAACAATAATAGGAACCGCAGCAGCAACAATAATAACAACAATGAAAACCACAGCAGCAGCAATAGTAACAATAGCAACAACAGCAGCAAGAGTAACTATGGTAACAACAGTAGTAATAATGGCAAGAACAACGACAGCGGCGATGATAGTAACAATAGTAACAACAGCAACAACGACAGCAGCAACATTAGTGACAGCAACAGGAACCACAGCAGCAGCAATAGTAACAACAGCAATAGTAGTAACAGTGGCAACAAAAGCAACAGCAGTAACAAAAGCAACAATAGTAAAAATGGCAAGAACAACAGCCAAAACAGCAGCAATGATAGTAATAGTGGCAACAACAGGAACAACAGCAGCAGCAGTAGTAACAACAGCAACAACAACAGTAACAATGATAATAGGAACCACAGCAGCAGCAACAGTAACAATGGCAACAACAGCAACAATAGTAGCAATAGTAACAATGGCAGCAAAAGCAGCAAGAGCAGGAAGAATAGTAACAACATCAACAACAATAGCAGTAACAGCCACAACAATAGTAACAACAACAGCAACAGTCACAACAACAGGAACAATAAAAACAGCAACAGCAACAATGCTAACAATAACAGGAACCAGAGCTGCTGCAATAGTAACAGCAACAACCCGAACAGCAGGGACAACAGCAGCAGCAACAACAGTAACAGTAGCAACCACGGCAACAGCAGCAGCAATAGTAACCATGGCAACAGCAGCAGCAGCACAGCCAGGCCGACTGCCTCGTAAGGAGCCCCAGCCCTGCCCTGGACCCTCACTGCACTCTCCCACCGGGGAGCCGGGCCGTCTGGGACCTGGGGGCCAGGACTAGCCTGGCTTTTTCACTTACTGGCCCCATAGACGAATCCTTTAATCTCTCTTGCCTTCGTTGTTTTCAGTTGTCCAATGAGGTTAATAATAATAATAATAATGGTAATAATAATAATACCTGTTCCATAGGGTTGGTGCCAGGATTAAATGAAGCAACACACGAGAAAGCCTTGGAAAGTACTAGCTGAAAGCTCTGAGTAAACGCTAGCCACTGTTACCCAATTTTACAGAAAAAGAAACAGGTGCCAGGGTGAAATCAGGTGTACACTAGGAAAGCGCTAGGGCTTTCTTTGTAAAAAGGATGGGCGCAGGGCCCTTGGGAGCCAAGATCCTTGGTGGGGGTCGAGGGAGTCCCACCCCACCCTGTTTTCGCACCTCTCTCGCAGTGTCTGGGACACAGGACCTGGGGCAGCTCTCCTGACGGATGCAGCCTGCCTGACCCCAGGGCCAGTGGGGGCTGCCCCTGCTCCCGACATCTCTGTCCTGCAGGCTGCTCCTGCCTGTCTCTCCCCGCAGGGGGGCCCTTCGCCCAGCCCTGCCTCGGCATTCACCTCCTCACCCTGTCGTGTGGCCCCCAGGCCTCACACAGATCTACCTTCCATCTTTGAAAGGTGAGCTGGATGACGCAATGCAGAAAACAGAAAAGCGCAAACCTTCACAGAAGTATTTGTAGGTCAGGTGCATAGAAAGCATGTAAAACAGCAGCAGGGATGATCTGAGATCCGTCTTTAGCCCGATGAACCAGCCTGATGAAAATGAAAGCCTCCCGCAAATGGATGTGTATGTATAGGTGCCCGGGCTGCACTTCCCGACCTCAAAACCGTTCAGAATATATTTTAAAATTTGATTCCCAAACAATTATCTAGGCACATATTTCCCTGCTTTGTGGAAGAGCCATGAAAACGTCTATGAATAATATTGGTGGTTTTGGACATTTCCAAAGTGCCAGGCACTTTACATGCATATATCTCATTACAAAAAGCCAAAGGGCAGAAACTGTTGTCCCCATTTACAGCTGAAGAAACTGAGGCTTAGAGGAGTTAAGGCCACACAATAGGAAATGTCAAGACCTTGCCTATCAGACTCTACCGCCCATGCTCCTCCCACCACATACCCTTCCCAGCTCTGCAGCTGGCTGGGAAAGCCTGGAGAAACCACAGGAGCAGACGCGCTCGGGGGGACTCAGCATTTATCCCTTGGCCACTTGGCGAGCCCCTGCTGTGGTCTCTGGGGATATGGCAGTAAGTGCGGCACAATCTGTCTTCAAGAGGACAGACGTGTGCATGGGAAGCTTCACTGCGTCAGGGGATAGAGAGGGGACAGTTGGTGTAGATCCAGGACCTCAAACTCAAATGTCTGCATGTACCAGGCAGAAAACATAAGTGTACCGGGCCCATGACAGCCAGGCCTGGGGGTGCTGTGGCCTTCGCCAGCGGGTGTGCCAGTGGGTGTGCCCTTTAAAACGCCGAGCCCTCTCTCAGCTCCGACAAATCTCAACAAGAAGAAATGCCTGCACTGTGTTACCAAATCCCCTGAATTTTTTCTTTAACAGATCCTGGGAATCTAGTTTCTGTGGAATTTCCCACTTACAAGATACCACGTGGGCCAAGCAAAGCACTTGAGACCCTGATGACCTGGAGGCTGCCAGCCGTGACCTCTGCTGATTTCAAAGGCCTCTTCTAGAGCTGGGCTGCAAGCTCGAGAAAAAGCCTCCGGCCACTGTGATTTCTTCTGCAGCGGCATCTGCTCAAGCACTGAGTGTGCTAAATGTGAACGTTGTGGGGAACCGGTAAAGTTCTGTTCAGTTCATGGCGTCGGTGGGCCGAAACTGCATCATAAATAAAATGCATTAAAACATCTGGGCACACTGCATAAACATACTCGTGGGGAGCGTGTCCTATGTTTCTCTTTATTAGATTTTCTTTTTCATTTGTTTGTTTTTCTTGAGAGAGATAGAGAGCGAGTAGGGGAGGAGCAGAAAGAGAGAGGGAGACAGAATACTAAGCAGGCTCCGTGCTGTCAGTGCAGAACTCCATGTGGGGCTTGAACCCATGAACCGTGAGATCATGACTTGAGCCAAAGTTGGATGCTTAACTGACTGAGCCATGCAGACACCCCTATTTGCCCATTCTTTTTACAGAAATGGTAGAATATTTACTTCCTATAGTTTCCTTTTTTAAATTAATAATATATCTTAGAAAACCTTCCTTATCAGTGCGTGTAAAGTTGCCTCATTCTTTTTAATGGCTGCAGAGTATTCTGTTGAATGACCTACCGTCATTTATATCATCAGTGGGCATCTAGGTTGTTTCCAGTCTTGTGTTACATGAAACATGGTCTTAAATAGTAATCCTGCACACCTGTCACCGTGCACATGCACACTCCTAGAAGGGTGAAATTCCCAGGTAAAATAAAATGCACGTTTTCGATACTGTGGTCCTATTGTCATCACAGGAATGTCAGATTTTTACTCACAGGGCACTGTGTCCCTACATTCCTTCCCCATGTGCTATGTTACCGAGCAGTCTGATCTTTGACAACTTCAGCTGTGAGAAGTGCGTGCTCCTCTGTGCTCCTCTTCCTACGTGGGGACGAGCAGATTTCCGTATCTTTAAGAGCCACTTTTCTTTTCTTTTCCCGAACTCCCTAGTCAAGCCCTTAACCCATTTTCTTCTTTTGGGTGGTTCTCTTATGGATTTGTCTGAGCCCTTTATATACTGGGAAACCAGCCCCTTGTGGAGGAGTAAATATTTTCTTCACATTTGTCATTATTATTATTTTTTTGATGATGTTGGGGTTTTCAGTGCAGAATTCCTTATTTTTAGAAAGGGACACTTTCTAAAATCTTTTTCCAATGCGCCTTGGATTTTTCACCATCCTTGCAGAGACCTTCTCCACCCTGAAAGTACCAGGGTCTTCCCCTAGAGTGTGTTCATTATTTTACTGTTTCTTTAGTTTTTGTTTTTGTTTTTGTTTTTTACTCTTCAGTCTATGATTTTGTGTGACTCGATCTCAATGTATGGTATGAGCTATAATTTCAGCCTCATCTTTTTTCCCGCCTGGCCTCAGAATTGGCCCAGACACGCAGAGGCATTGCAACTCCGTACCTCCGCATGTTCTCCGCTTCCTCTATGGTCTCAGGCAAAGCCTTCCCTTTGGTCTCGGGTAGCAATAGCACCAGTGCCCCGGCAACCAAGCCGATCACAGCTGAAAGCAAACAGATGCAAACCACATTAAGAACTAAAATACGCAGGTCAGTGTTTTTGCCGTTGGCCCTGAGCCTGACGCGGGGCTCAGTCCCACAAACCTCGAGATCATGACCTCAGCTGAAATCAAGAGTCAGATGCTCAACCAACTAAGCCCCACAAGTGCCCCAAACATTCAGGTTTTATAATCAGAACCCCACTAATTTCTTTTTTAAAAAAACTTTGGGTGTGATTTTCCTATACTTACAGATTTCTTTGCTCCCTCTGACTGTCCTATAAATATTTTGCTGATTCCAAACTCTACTGGATTGCAATTCCTTATAGGGAGATGAAATACTTAACATTTTGAGTCAAGGTTATTCTAGGCTAGAGAACATTGCCACGATATTAAGATACATTGGAGTTAGAAAATAACTCTGAAAAAAAAATCAACTCTAAGGAAAGGAAGCACACAACCCTGCCAATATAAAGCACTAAGTAATGAAAATGAGTCAGAAACTTGGGTCACTGTTAGCAAAGAGAGGTAATGAATCATGTGTCACTGCATTACAGCATGAAAACGTATAGGCCAGCCTATGTTTTTGTTTTAATTCAGGTGTTTGATAAATTTCTTTTGTTCCTTTTTCCTTTGTCTCCAGCTGTAATTTTTCGCACGTGCTGGTGGGTAATTGTAAACATCAGAGTGTTTATGGTTCTTTAAATGCCCGTTAACACTTGGGATTCTAAGGTTGCATTGTATGTTTTGCTGTAGTAGAATGCACAAAGTAGATGCGGTTCTTTTCTTTGCTGGTTTTGGAGTTTCAAAAAAAACCTGCACACTAGACTCTGTTTTTATGTCCTTACAAAATAGCAGGAATAGAGGCCCCTGTGGTTCAGGATATGGGCTGTAGCTCTGGGCCCCGGGGGTCCACTGCTGAGCCTCCGCTCACTGGTCTCAGAGCCCTGGGAAGGCCTGTTCTGAATCTCAGTCATGAAGTGAGGTGATATTTCCACGTCACATGCTTGTGGTGTGACTGAAGTGACTTCCTGCTCGTTAGTGGGGGTGCCTGTCACAGGGTATGAACAGGGTAGCTCTCCCTTTGGAGTCTCTCCAAACCACTGATGATTCACTTGGTTATAACTCATGCAAACAATAAACATATTCATGGACTTTGATCTCTGAAGTGAGTGAATTATGAACAGAGTATCATAGATTACTCAAACTGTCATCCCTTTAGCATTTTCATTTGCAAAGATAGGCCTAATTGATGAGGTTCTTTTTTTTAAGTTTTTATTTATTTTTGAGGGTGGGGGGAAACGAGAGAGAGCAAGAGAGAATCCCAAGCAGGCTCTGAACTGCCAGTATGGATCCCGATGTGGGGATCAAACTCATAAACCATGAGATCATGACCTGAGCCAAAATCAAGAGTTGGATGCTTGACCAAGTGAGCCACCAAGGTGCCCCTTAACCAGGTTCTTTCTTTCTTTTTTTTTTTTAATGCTTATTTATTTTTGAGAGAAAGAGAAAGAGACAGAGAGACAGAGTACAAGTGGGGGAGGGACAAAGAGAGAAGGAGACACAGAATCTGAAGCAGGCTCCAGGCTCTGAGCTGTCAGTACCTAGCCTGACACGGGGCTCAAACTCACAAACCGTGAGATCATGACCTGAGTCGAAGTTGGACGCCTAACTGACTCAACCCCCCAGGCACCCCTCAGCTTATTTCTTAAATCAGTTTTTTTTTCCCAGAGCTCTTCCAACTGGGGTTTGCCCAGCTTTCGATTTGCTGATTTTCAGGCTTCTAGAGAACCATTTCCGACTATTTCTTTTTTTTTTTAATAATAGTTTATTGTCAAATTGGTTTCCATATAACACCCAGTGCTTCTCCCCACAAGTGCCCCCCACCATGACCATCACCCCCTCCCTCCCTCCCCCTCCCCCTTCAGTCCATGGTTCGTCTCTAGTATTCAGTAGTCTCCCTTGATCTGTGTCCCTCACTCTTTCCCCCTTCCTCTCCCCATGGTCCCCTGCCAGGTCTCTCCTGTTAGACCTATGAATGCAAACATATGATATCTGTCCTTCTCTGCCTGACTTATTTCACTTAGCATGACACCCTCGAGGTCCATCCACCTTGCTACAAATGGCCATATTTCATTCTTTCTCATTGCCATGTAGTACTCCATTGTATATGAGTACTTCTTGATCAATTCATCAGGTGATGGACATTTAGGCTCTTTCCATGATTTGGCTATTGTTCACAGTGCCAATATGAACATTGAGATACCCTTGAGGTCCATCCACTTTCCTACAAATGGCCATATTTCATTCTTCCTCATTGCCATGTAATACTCCATTGTATATATATACCACATCTTCTTGATCCATTCATCAGTTGCTGGACATTTAGGTTCTTTCTATGATTTGGCTATTGCAGAAAGTGCCGCTATGAACATTGGGGTACATGTGCCCCTATGCCTCAGCACTTCTGTGTCCCTTGGGTAAATCCCTAGCCAAAATATACAAGGAGCTCACTAAACTACATACACGAAAAATGAATGATCTAGTGAAGACATGGGCAGAAGACCTGAATAGACACTTCTCCAAAGAGGACATCCAGATGGCCAAACAGGCACATGAAATGATGCTCAGAGTCACTCATCATCAGGGAAATTCAAATCAAAACCACACTGAGATACCACCTCACACCGGTCAGAGTCGCTAAAATGAACAAATCAAAAGACTATAGATGCTGGCGAGGGTGTGGAGAGACGGGCACCCTCCTACACTGTTGGTGGGAATGTAAACTGGTGCAGCCTCTCTGGAAAACAGTGGGGAGGCTCCTCAAAAAACTATCAATAGAACTCCCCCCTATGACCCAGCATTTCCGACTATTTCAAGACCACAATTGGCACACCATTGTTTGGTGCAAACGAAAAGGAAAGGAATAAAAATGTAGAAGGGTTAGTTTTGTTTCCTGCTAGCTACTCAGATTGGTGAGAGTAGATGGAACTATAAGCAAAATTAAAAATGGGAGTTGTTGAGGGGCGCCTGGGTGGCTCAGTCATTTAGGCGCCCAGCTTTGGCTCTGATCAGGATCTCACAGTTCGTGGGTTTTAGCCCCGCATCAGGCTGTGTGCTGACAGCTCAGAGCCTGGAGCCTGCTTCAGATTCTGGGTCTCCCTCTCTCTCTGCCCCTCCCCTGCTCGTATTCTGTCTCTGTTTCTCAAAAACGAATAAACAGTAAAAAAATAAAAATAAATAGGAGTTGTCTTCGCATTTACTTGAAACAGTGAAATGCAGTAAAATCCTTTATCTTTTCAAGGGAAGGTGAATCCTGGGGGAGGGTCTACAGAGGCTCCTCTAGGTCTGGACCTTACTTTGCTTTGTTAAATGAAGTCTCTGTTCTCTACTCACAAATGTCTCACTGACCCATCATCACTCACTGCTCACCTAAGGGGCCCAAGATCGAGGCTGTTTCTCCTTACTCCCTGGAAGGAAGGCATCCACAGGACCTTGTGGGACTTCTCTGAGATGGAAAGCAGGCTCCGTGCGGATCCCTCAACCACTGTGGGGAGAAGAAGGCACCCAGGGCATGTAGGTCCCGTAGGTAAATGGCACTAGCCATTCTGTTGCCAAAGCATGCTTATCCCAGGATAAAGAGCTCACGTTCTATCAACTTGGGCTTCTTGTTATTATTATGTTGCACTAGAGAGGAATTTTTTGGGTCTATTCTGAGGGTGAGTTCTATTAGCAGAGTGGAGCGTTTGCTGGCAGATCTACACCAGTGGAAAATCCCCACCCCCGCCTCCTGAATCCCTGGAGAAGAGGAGGGAGCAGAGATACTTGTGTGCGACAATGCCCAGTATTAGGAGAGAAGCCATCTGTGTGTTTGTCCGGTGCGTGGAGGGTCTTGACTTCCCTCCCTCAAATTAAGCGAGTGTTAAAAATAAAAAATTAAGTGAGTGTTGTAGGCCCATGGGGGAAAATGTCACAATTTTTGTCAAGTTAAAAGTGGTTCTTAATGGATCTAAAAGAAGACGAAAATGGGTGCATTGAGGCCTTCTGGCTAAAGTGAAAAGGTGACTGTTGCGTGCATGAATCTGGACACCTTTCTGTGTGGTGCACAGGAGAGGGTCTCTCTCACAGTCCCCAGCTGTGGGGAAAAGCAATGGCCCAGAATGAATGGAAGTCCCCAGGATTCCCAGACCCCTTTGATAGTCTGCAGACCCTCAACATTGGCCTCGGTGTGCAACTTGCTGATAATTAGATTTGTTCCTGTCACCTTCCAGGTTGTAGGCTGGTCAGGGAGGGCCTGGCTCAGCACTGATACATTCCTTCACTGTTGGAGGGAAGCTCTGAGTCCACCCTCTTTATTTATTTTTTTAAATTTATAGTTTATTGTCAAATTGCTCTTCCCCACAAGTGCCCTCCTCCATGACCATCACCCCGCTTCCTCTTAACCCCTCCCCCTTCAGCCCTCAGTTCGTTTTCAGTATTCAAGAGTCTCTCATGATTTGCCTTCCTCCCCCTCCCTAACTCTTTTCCCCCCTTCCCCTCCCCATGGTCCTCTGTTAGGTTTCTCCTGTTACACTTATGAGTGAAAACATACGGTATCTGTCCTTCTCTGCCTGACTTATTTCGCTTAGCATGACTCCCTCTAGGTCCATCCATGCTGCTACAGATGGCCAGATTTCATTCTTTCTCATTGCCATGTGTATATATACCACATCTTCTTGATCCATTCATCAGTTGATGGACATTTCAGCTCTTTCCATGATTTGACTATTGTTGACAGTGCCGTTATGAACATTGAGGTACATGTGTCCCTATGCATCAGCACTCCTGTGTCCCTTGGGTAAATCCCCAGTAGTGCTATTGTTGCATCATAGAGGAGTTCTACTGATAGTTTTCTGAGGAACCTCCACACTGTTTTCCAGAGCGGCTGCACCAGTTTACATTCCCACCAACAGTGTAGGAGGGTGCCCGTTTCTCCACATCCTTGCCAGCATCTATAGTGTCTTGATTTGTTCATTTTAACCACTTTGGTGACACAAAGAAATGGAAAAACATTCTATGCTCATGGATCAGAAGAATAAACATTGTTAAAATGTCATTATTACCCAAAGCAATCTACACATTCAATGCAATCCCAATCAAATTATGCCAGCATTCTTCTCAAAGCTAGAACAAACTATCCTAAAATTTGTATGGAACCACAAAGACTCCGAATAGCCAAAGTAACACTGAAGAAGAAAACCAAAGCAGGAGGCATCACAATCCTAGACTTTAGCCTCTACTACAAAGCTGTCATCATCAAGACGGTATGGTATTGGCACCAAAACAGACACATAGACCATTGGAATAGAATAGAGAACTCAGAACTGGACCCACAAATGTATGGCCAATTAATCTTTGACAAAGCAGGAAAGAGTATTCAATAGAAAAAAGACAGCCTCTTTAGCAGGTGGTGATGGGAGAACTGGACAGCAACATGCAGAAGAATGAAATTAGACCACTCTCTTACACAAAAATAAACTCAAAATGGATGAAAGACCTGATGTGATACAGGAAATCATCAAAACCCTAGAGGAGAAAGCAGGAAACAGCCTCTTTGACCTCAATCGCAGCAATTTCCTACTCGACACATCCCCAAAGGCAAGGGACTCAAGAACCAAAATAAACTATTGGAACTTCATCAAGATAAAAAGCTTCTGCACTGCAAAGGAAACAATCAAAAGAACTAATAGGCAACCGATGAAATGGGAAAATATAGTTGCAAATGACATATTGGATAAAGGGCTATTATCCAGAATCTACAAGGAACTGACCAAAATCCACACCCACAAAACGAATAATCCAGTGAAGAAATGGGCAGACAACATGAATAGACACTTCTCCAATGAGGACAACCAGATGGCCAACAAACACATGAAATGATGCTCAGTGTCACTAATCATCAGGGAAATACAAATCAAAACCACACTGAGATACCACCTCATGCCAGTATGAGTCCATCCTCTTTAAATCTAACTGCCCAAGGAATTCGAGAAAGGAGTGCCCGACACCAACACAGGTGTCCTGTTAAGCTACAGCATTTCCTTAATCGTGGTCTTTGTTTCCCCTGGGTTTTGAAATCACTCTTTGCAAAACCATAACCACCTTTCTTTGAAGTAATGTAGTGCAAAGTTTGGTATTTTCTCACATCTGGCCATAGAGGAGGCAGAAAGAGGGAGCTCTTTGACAAACAGACCCAAGGAGGGATGGAAATTGGTGAAGAGAGTTACAGGTTTTCTTCAGGCCAATGTCTTTCCATCTTACTCCTTCTTGAACTTTGTACCACAAAGGCCATGAGTCCCAGTGGGCTCCCCTACCTGAGTTTTAGGAGCTACTAATGGTATTACCAATACTAGTATTACTAGCGCTAAGACTAGTGCTAATTACTAGCTGTATTTAGTAGTTGCTAGTAGGTAAAAGGCCTATTTTGAGATAGAAAAAGGGCAGTTTCTAGAAAAATAGGTTTCTTTCAAAGACATGTCTGAGGATTTCTTACCAAAAACCACCAGTGGGAGTTCATGCCAGACATCGGTGAGCCGGTAGACCAGGAATGGCGTGATAATGCCACCAATGTCACACATGGAGGAGCAGACAAGGACACCGAGATTTCTGAAATGCAGGAAGCTGATTTAATTTTTAGCTTCCCACCGGACGGTAGTTACCCCCCACCCTGCCTCCAAATAAATACTTCCCTATATCACCAAAATGTCTGTGAACTGGAAAAAAGAAGTGTTCACATTATTTTCAACACATGCAAATAGTGTGTGATGCACGGCTCCATCCCTATTCTGTTGAGCTTATTTTATGTTAGTTTTTTGGAGATTTTTAATGGGGGGAGTAGTGTTCACTTTTTTACTTTAAAAAACTTTATTTAGTTTTTAATTTCCATCCAAGTTAGCATATAGTGCAACAGTGATTTCAGGAGTAGATTCCTTAATGTCCCTTCTCCATTTAGCCCATCTGCCCTCCCATAGCCCCTCCAGCAACCCTCCATTTGATTCTATATTAAAGAGTTTTATACATTCTGTCTCCCTCCCTGTTTTTGTATTATTTTTGCTTCCCTTCCCTTATGTTCTTCTGTTTTGTATCTTAAAGGTCATATGAGTGAAGTCATATGATATTTGTTTTTCTCTGACTGACTAATTTCACTTAGCATAATACCCTCTAGTTCCATCCAAGTAATTGCCAAGTAATACTCCATTGTGTGGTGTATATATATATATATATATACCACATCATCTGTCGATGGACATTTGGGCTCTTAATTTTCACTTTTTGCTTTTATCACCTGTCTTCTCTACGCTGTTCTATGGTCCTGTATGTGCTGTTTCTGATCACTCTCTCCCGGGGCCATTTGGTAATTGTTCTCTTGCAGTCAATACCTTCTATTCTCTCCACCCAGCTTCTGTATTTCACCCTCACCTGTAAGTGTGAGATGCGGCCTCGGTACTGCCTTCACATGTTCTTATCCTCTCCTAACCTGTGTTTTGAAAAGGAAGGTGTCCTCCACTGGCTCTTGTGGTAGTTCTAGCGAGTAAGCAAATGTCCCAACCACCCTCTTCACGTTGAGGAAGGCGTGCTCACCTGATGAAGGTGGGGTACAGTTCCGCGTTGACCAGGCAAACCATTTCGTAGGCCATCGTAATCCCCATCCTGCCCAAGCACGCGATTATAACTCTTAGCCACTGCAGATCTGAGGGGCAAAAACACACCAGTTACACACACTGCACAGGGTAATGGTCTGCAAACCTGGGTCTGCAAACAGTGCTCCAGAGGCGTGCAAGGTTCACACTCCAGAATGGGATGAGAACCCAAAATTCTTCTATAAACCCCAACTTTTGAGCAAGATTCCCCACATCTGTTAGTTTTGACCTAGCATAGTTTTTTTTAAATTTTACATCCAAGTTAGTTAGCAACACTGCAATAATGATTTCAGGAGTAGAATCCAGTGGTTCATCCCCTAAGTATAACACCGAGTGCTCTTCCAACAAGTGTCCTCCTTAATGCTTTTTACCCATTTAGCCCATTCCCCACCCACAACCCCTCCAGCAACCCTCAGTTTGTTCTCTGTATTTAAGAGTCTCTTATGTTTTGTCCTTCTCCTTGTTTTTATATTATTTTTGCTTCCCTTCCCTTATGATCGCCTGCTTTGTATCTTACAGTCCTTATATGAGCCAAGTCATATGATATTTGTCTTTCACTGACTGACTAATCTTTTTAGCATAATACCCTCTAGTTCCATTCATGTAGTTGCAAATAGCAAGATACCATTCTTTTTGATGGCCGAGAAATACTCTATGGTATATATATATATATATATATATATATATATATATATATATATATATATGCTACATCTTCTTTATCCATTCATCTGTTGATGGACATTTGGGTTCCTTAACTTGGACACAGTTCTAACACTACCTTTAGACCTCAGTCATTAATGACAACAGAATTACACCAGTTTCCAAGGCTGGGCCAGCTCTAGTCTATATAGGTCACTCACAAGGAATGGCAAATTGGGCATTTTTTAAATAATTGCTAATAACTGAAGGATTCAAACAAAGCTCCCTATTGATAATAGGATTTAGTTGCATAGGTTTTTACTCTCCTTCATGGAGAAAGCATTTTAAAAGGAAAGAAAGGAAGTGAATAATTGCTCATTGGTTACATTTACCTACTTCCTTTATTCTGCAGGATGATGGAAGGAGACCAGGGGAGTTGTCTAAATAATGTCTGGGAAACTCTGAAATAAGACTTTAACCCTGGGGCATGCTCTACCCCCCTCCCCCACTCCCAAAGGCCATGCTCTCTTTTCTGGGTCAGGTTGATAGTCTGTAGCATGAGCCCTCTTAGCCTTTCTTGTTCTAGTTCATTAAAGAACAATCAGGCGTGATTGTATTGCATCAGGCAACCATTGGGTACATACATTGTTCTTAAGGGTGGCTATATGGGTTTGCCTAGGAAGGTCGCTGATACTGTGTTCATTCTTTCCAAGTTGATTTGGATGACAAATCTCATAGTCTTACTATCGGGGGCTATGACCTTCCCTCTTCTCAGGGCCTTGGAAGACAAGACCCTAGCTTGGCCTGACACTTACCATCAGGGATAAAAACTGAGGCTAGGCAGGCTGCCCCTGCCACCATATTTGATGCAGCCCATGGATAGCGGCGACCTATACGGTCAATGGTGAGGATGATGATGAGGGCAGCTGGGAATTCCACCAGAGCAGAGTAGAAGAAATCCAGGTAGATATTGCTCCCTGCAAGGCCCATGTGCATGATGAGGCCCTGGTAGAGAACAGAGCTGGTGAACCTGAGCGAAGAGGAGAGCTCAGGTCAAGCCAAGCACCAAAACCAAGTCATCAAGAAGGAGGGGCTTCTGGAAACATCATAAGGGATTGTGGGTCACCTTTCTTTGTCATCTTAGTGCTATTCCCTCCCTTCCACTGCTTTTGCATTATCTGACCCACTGCTGTGGCTGGTTGAGACCTCGGAACCAGGAAAGGAGAAGAAATCGGAATAGCACTCCCTGGCCAAATTGAAAGGCAAGAAGAAATTTTTTTCTAGGGTGATTTATTTGGTAAAACTGTGTCAGGCTATTAGTGGTTGTTAATTATTTCTCTCTTTGTAGTTTTCTAACAGAATCAGGATCAAAAGGCTTGGCTACTTAATTCAGATTTTAGGAGACCAGAGACCCAAATGGGTACCAAACTCCCAAATGGATACAGCCTCACTTCTTGAGGATTTCTCTTCTGACACCATACAGATAGCATTTGGACGATGTTTTTTATTTTGTGGACTGAAAGTGTTATCTGTAATGGAAACTATGAAAACCCCTGGCAAGAGCTGCAATTACTCAGAAAAGGAAAGAAGGAAAATGAAGCCACACTTCACTGCTTTGTGTTGTTTGCAGTACTCTAAAGGTTGCCAGATTAATTCCTGGTGAGCTTTGCTTCTGCCAGTGGTTACAAATCTCCATTTTGCTGGTGTGAGTCCAACGTACACTGAAAGAAAAGTGCACTGTACTCAGAAGGCTTGGTGCAGGGTGAGGGCTCAGAGCCCCAGGAGAAGCCTGCAGACAGTGGGAACAACCACGCTTCAACCACTGGATTGTGGAGTCAGTGGACTACTCTTTGTGGCTTTTTCTCATTCATAAGTGTATTTTTTTCTCCAAAAGACAAAGAAAGGAAAAGACCTGTCCTTGCTATCCCTGTGCAATAAGGAGAGATCTACACTCATCATAGACATAGAACCAGTAGTTGTCCATTTTGGCTGAATATTGGAATCATCTGGAGAATGTTAAAATATTGGTGCCTTGGACCTTCCCTTGACCAAGGGCTTGGTATTTCATAACCTCCCAGGAGATTCTAAGGCAATGCCAAGGTTGAGAATGTGCTTATCTATGCTTTGGGACTGTAAGCTGATTTCAACATCTGCCCCCCAAAATGATATCAGAAAAACCTATGACAAGTGAGAGCCCTCACGGTCCACCGTCAATACTGATACTGGAACCAGGCTGTGTGACGGTGCTCTTAGTCCCTTCCTTAATGTGGACGACAGAGATTTTTAAAAAACGTGGAGGGGTTTTGAAGTGAAAAACATTCCTTACCAGTTGTACATCAGGATCAAAGTGTGTTTCCTGATCTGAGGGGTTCTGACCAAGTCAAGAAACGAAGGATTCAGCTTCTCATCAACTTCCTCATCAGGTCTGAGGCTCTAGGAATAGAAACAGTAGGAACAGCCTTGTGGGGTGAAAGACGGTATCGCTGGGTAATACAGGGAATCACAACAGTACGTGACACTTGCTGAGGCTTATAGTGAGCCTTTCACAAGTAGTTGCTCGGTTAATCTGGACTATCCTGGAAGTTAGTGTCCACCTTTTCCCACCCCCTTTCACAGAAGAGGAAGCTGGGATTCAGGGGAGTTGGATCACTTATGTGGATTTGTCAAGGAGCCCTGGAGGTAAAGCACAGTGGGGCAGGAGAAGGCCTTGCCCAGTGTCCTGTGGGCTGAAGACATTGGGCATGCTCTCTGCGGGACAATTGTGACCCAGCAGTCAGAAGGCTCCGCTCTGGGACCCTTGCACTTGGAGCAGCTCTGTATCACCTGGAGCTTGTTAGAATGAAAGACCTGGGCTCCCATCCAGACAGACCGAATCAGAATCTGCATTTCCACAAGGCTCCCTGGTGCCCCCTGTGCACAGGTAGGTATTCACGTTCCAGAAGCCCTGCTCTAGAAGAAAATAGTAGGTGCTGGAGTGGAGATCTGATCTCCAGGGTTCAAGAAGTGGAAACTTTGCAAAACCCACTCCTTCCCAAAGCCACAACGGATGGGTCTGAAAGCCGGAGGAGCAAGGGGAAGAACGTTCAGCAGACTTACTGCTCTTCTGTGAACTTGAACTTTGGCGAGAGTGACTCACATGTCTTAGTCCCTGACCAATTTCTGAAAGGGCCTGAAACTTAACCAATGCTCTGCTGGTCATCAGTAGAAAAGACAGTCCAACCACCCAGAAACCAGAGAAAACGTGAAAAAAGGGCCTCTGAGAGGTGCCTTGGTGGCTCAATTGGCTAAGCATCCGACTCTTGATTTTGGCTCAGGTAGTGGTCTCACAGTCTGTGAGTTCTGTCAGCACAGAACCTGCTTGTGATTCTCTCCCCCTCTCTCTGTCCCTCCGCTACTCACACACTTGCTCTCAAAATAATACATAAAGAAACTTAAAAAAAAAAAAAAAGGGCTCTGAGTCCCAAAATGCTCAACTCTAAAGTCCTATAAATCACAAATGCTTACAGAGAACCTATCTTAGATCCTCACACAGAGATATTTACTTTTATTTTGACAGAGTTTTCCAATCGGCTTGATTTTCTCTGTTCCATCCCATCAGATAAAAGGCTGAAGTTAAAGGTGACAAGGTCTCCTAGAGGCAAATCACGAAAAGTAGGGAACATGGAACCTTAGCCACTTGTTTTATTTCAGAAGGTAGGGGATTGCTCCAGATGTTTTGGGACAATGTTTATTCAAAATGTTTAAAATTCTAAGAAGTTATTTGTGTTTGAAGACTCTTCCTTCTATGAAACAACCCCCCTTCCCAGATCCAGGTAAGGAAGACATTGGGTAGTTGGGTATAAGTGGCCTACACAGTCTTGGGCGGCACAGGACAGAAACCCCCATTTGCCTTTCAATGATTTTGGTTTCCTTTTTCTTTTATGTTTTGGATCTGTTTAGAATATTTTACCAGAAACCATGAATCCTAGGACAACGGAAATATCCTGTTGCATATGGTGGGCCCTTCTGTGACTCCCCATTGAGAACACACAACTTTACCAGACCCTCCTTTGTCACTGTTCCCTCATTTGATAGTTCAGCTGCTGGCTCACCTGAAGGGAGGCAGGCAGAGATTTTCCATTTTTCTTTGCGATGTACTTAATGATCCTCATGGCTTTAGCATTTTTGTTCTGGGAGATCAGCCACCTCGGAGACTCAGGGATGCACCTAAGGTAAAGCACAAGTGTTATCAATGCCGTTCAGTGGGAAATGGGCAGAGGTCTTACTGAACCTCCTTCCCGCAGTGGTCATAGTCAAGTTTCTGCAAGGAATCTTACACAGTGAGGTTGGATTGGATCCACAAAGGAAATAAAATTGTGCAGGGCCAGCACAGGAAAGGAAATCAACAAAATGAGAAAGCAGCCTACTGAGTGGGAGGAAACATTTGCAAATCATATACCATGGGGTAGTACTGAAAATATATAAAGAACTCATACAACTCAATAGCAAGAAAAAAAAACTGATTTAAAAAATCGGCATGGGATCCTAATGACATTTCCCAAAGAAGACATACCAATAGCCAAAAAAAAAAAAAAGATATAAAAAATGGGCAGAAGATCCTAATAGACATTTTTCAAAGAAGACATACAGATGGTCAACAGGTACATGAAAAGATGCTCAATATCACTAATCACCAGGGAAATGCAAATCAAAACCACAAGGAGATATCACTCCACACCTGTTAGGATGGTTAGTCTCAAAAAGATGAGAAATAAACATGGACAAGGGTGTGAAGAAAGGGAACCCCTTATGCCCTGTTGGTAGGAATGTAAACTGATGCAGTCACTGTGGAAAACTGTGGAGTTTCCTCAAAAAACTAAAAATAGAAGTCCCATATGGTCTAGCAATTCCACTTCTAGGTATTTCTTAGAAGGAAACATCAATACTGATTTAAAAAGATGTGTGCACCTCTGCGTTTATTGCAGCAAGTCATGGAAATAAGCTAAGTGCCCGTTGATAGATGAATGAATGGCTGAAGATGTGGTATACATTACACAACGGAATAGTAGTCAGCCATAAATAAGAATGAGGTCTTGCTGTCTCTGACAACATGGGTGGGCCTAGTAAGTATTACCCTAAGTGGGAATAAGTCAGACAAAGACAAACACCATATGATCTCACTTATATGTGGAATCTAAAGCAAACAAACAGACCAAGCTCACAGATACAGAGCACAGATTGGCGGTTGCTCGTGGAGGAAGTGAACAATGGGGTAGGGGGTCAGAAAGTGCAAACTTCCAGTTACAAAATAGTTAGAAGACTGAGGATGTGATGTATGGTGTGGTGACTACAGTTAATAGCACTGTATTGCATATTTGAAAGTTGCTAAAAGAATAAATTTTCAACATTCTCTTGCAAGAGAAGAATTTTCTAAAGTTTTGCAGGGGCTACGTGGGTTATTCCTCTATCACGTGCTGACTTCTGTTCAGCCTTGTGCAGGAGACTTTCGGGGCCCCTCTTCAGAGAGTTTCCAGAGGTCGACAGAATGCCTACCCAGCCCTGAGCTGGAGGGAAGAGAGGCAGGTTGGCTGGGGCTTTGCAAGTTCTGAGAGCTGTCGGATATGGTGGAAGCAGGACGCAGTTCCGTCATGGGGGGAAGCCAAGTATTTTATGTATGTTATTGAGAGCTGATTTCTCAAAAGAAGGTGAGAGACTGAGATAAGATGGCGGCAGAGTTTACAGACCTGATTGCTGTATCTAGCAGGACACGGTGGGGGGGAGGGGCTGTACCTCCTGGAGCAGGACTCTAGCCACCTAGATCTGTGTCTGGAGAGGACTCCTGGAACAGCTGGATCGGGGTGGATGGGAGAAGGAGGGACTGGCGAGAAGGAAAAGGAGGACTGCCCTGGTGGGGGTTCTGGCAAAGAGTCCGGAAGGCCCCGGCAGGACCTCACTCTGGGGGAGAAGGGTGCTCTGAGAGGCTCAAAATGAACTCAGGATGGATGTTGGTGGGAGTGCAATGAAGAGAGGAATCAAGTTCAACTACTTAGTTAAGACTTGACATCAGGAACAGAAATGTGGTGTGCTCGGTGGCAGCCAATCCACAGCTCCCAGTGAGCCTCCTTTCTGCCGTGATGCCGTAGTGTGATTTTTCTAGATCACATTTGGTGCACAGGTTCAGCCCAGTTGCTCACATCTCAAAAAGCAGAGTCAGCCAGGCCAAGCGTCACGTGAGCTGAAGGACCAGGAGGGACCTGGGAACCACATCCTGGGACCAGGAAGGCAGGAACCAGAAACGGCTGGCCTCCAGGTGGAAAGTGGATGGATGCTCAGAAGCAGATCCAGATAGGTAAAGAGCTTCCCAGTAGAACAGAAATTAATTGTTTGAAGCTCTCAGTGCAGAATTAGGAGCCCTGGGTAAACATGCCAGGAAGGTAAATTCTGGCTCAATGAGAAGTCTCTTGAACACGAGCTTTGGGTCCTACAGTGAAGTGGTTTGCTTGAAGACAAAGTGAGTTAGCAAGAACCGTGTTCTAGCGGAGGCTGAATAATGATCCACTGGGGGTGTTGCTCTGGGGCTCCGGCCCTGGGCAGGAAGCTGCTCCAGAGGGCCCCTAATGTCACCACACCTCAAAGAGCTGACAGTCTACTGGGACAGACAGGTTGGTCCCACAGTGTCAGGTGAACAGCTGATCCCAGCAAGCTGTGAAACGTGAGGGTTACAGAGACATGAGAGCAATGCCACCGGGCAGGGGACAGGGCCCCCCACTGGCCTTGGTCAGCTTGCACAGAGTCCCTCCTCTGGTGACCACCACATCTCCTCTGCCCCTGTAGTGCACCCCCCAGCCCTTCTATCCGAGGCACCACCTCTGTGTTCTGTCCTGGCTCCTTGTCCTCAGCTAGGCTTTGAGAATTACTGTTTTTTTGTGTGTGTGTTCTGCACCATTCCCTTCCTCTCCTGGCTTGCCCCTTTCCTCCAGCCCCTACCCACCAGCATGGGAATTCTGCTTGAATTCCTGATCCTTAGGTTCAACCGGCCCCGGCTATGTGCACATTGATGTCCTCTCCTCATGGACCTCAGATTCGACATGTCCAAACCTCGCCCTCATCATCCCTCCTTTCAAATCCACCCCTCCTCCTGTGTTCCTTATCTCAGCACGTGCAGACACAGAAGCTTCCACTCCACCCACGAAGCACCTCCTCTCTCTAAACCTTCGCATTTGGTCTCCACCAGGCTCTGTCCCTGCTCCCTGATGAAACTTGTTTCCAGTTTTCTCCTCTTCATAGGCCATCCCTTGTCTTAATTCAGGCTCTGTCTCTCTTGAAGGGTTATGGTGATCAACGCTGGCCTAGCCTCTTTGCCTCCACTCTTCCCCCAAACATCTGTTGTCTACTCTACATCTCCACTGATTTTTGATGATGCAGTTCCATCAGGGGGATCATATAATTGGAAGTAAATTACATTTGATTCTATTGAGTAAAAATGCAGGAAGCAACATATCGGAGGCGGTCAGAACTTGGATGAGAGGTGCACCTTTTCTATCATGCTAAAGCATCAGGGAAACAAAACCACTGACAGACTTTTAGGCAGGAGAGGAACACGGTGGAACTAATTTTAGAAATGCAGTGTGAAACATGGATCGGAGGATGGAAGAGGAAACATTGAAGAGACCAGGGTGAGTCTATCGGGGCAGGGGATGACTTCAGAGATGTAAGAGATAGAATGCATATGGGAGGGAGGTGAGGGTCCCTCTCAGATTTTGACCAGCTTTTGGAGGAGAGATGGGTTCCTGGGAAGGGTTGAGATGTTTAATTCTTAGAGAGGATGACTATGGCAAAAACAGGTGGATATGTCCAGAAAGTGGCTTGTTGCACAGGAAAGGGATTTGCTTGATAACCCTGCTTCCCTCTTGCTTTATTTCGGGTTACTTCACATTAGGGGTTTCTGATAGTTTCTGCTGTTTCCACTGTTTCCACTGTTTCCATGGTTTCCTCGGCAGGGGTGACAAACATATTTCACATGCCCTGGCGATTCTGATTGACGTGGTCTGTCTGGGGTGCCATGTTGGCCTGATCTGGGATCAAAGTTGCTAGATTGATTGGAGACGTCTGCCTTGGGCAGGGATGTGGGAAAGTGGTGACACTTTTACATTAAAGTCTCCTCTGAGCAGGGATAGAATGAGACTAGTAATATTGTTAACCTCTACCAAAGGCATCACAGTCACTAGAAGCTAATATAAACACCACAACAATAATGCAAAAAGATGTGAGTCATAAAACGCCTAAGCCCAAAGTAAAAAGACATTTGATATCCGGAGGGTGAGATAGGTTGAAGTTCATGTTTTTGTTTGTTTATTTTTTGTTTTTTAATCCGTGAAACACTGACCTGGACTTTCAGTGAAAGGAAATAGTGAGGGACACCTTGGCGTACAGAAGGACGGTGTGCATTAAGGAGAGGCAGCCTTTCCAGTAAAACAAAATAGTTCAGGTGATTTCCTTTTTTGTTCCAGATGGACTTACCAGTAATAGAGCAAGAAGCAGACGTTGGGCAGGGTGACAGTGAGCTGGAGCCACCTCCAGTGAGGGAGCACGTATGCCACCCCCGCCAGCGCCAGGAGCCCGACGGTGAAGGCCACTTGATAAACGATGCCCACCGTTCTCCGGTAGCTCAGCCCGACAAACTCGGTAACTGCAGAGAGAATCCAAATGGTCAATGCAAGCCGGTAAGACAGGGAGTTGGCCGTCCAACTTTGGGGAAACTAGAATGCTGGTCTCAAAAAGTGGTCCAAGTTCTAGAATGTTGTATACAACTTCTTGAAAAATTTTAAACGTTCTGTAAGGCCAATTTTGTTATAATTTTGCTGTTGTATTAATTAATATAAGATCTTGTAATTCCACATTGGGTGGGGGGAAAGACCTGTCGGTATGAGCAAGATGTTTGATTGATAGAATAATTTCCAGCGCAAATGTGACTGAATTTTGAATACATGCAAAAAAAGTTTTTTGAAGCAATCCAAAGTTTTTCTTTTTCTTTTTTTAAGTTGTTTTTGCTTTTTTTAAGCAATCCAGTTGTTTTTATTTGCAAAATTTTGATCTAGAGTAGTAAGGCATCGGTCATTTATTATGTGAATAAATGGATCACTCGCTAAATTGAGATTGTAGAGGATTTTCTGTAAATGAATATCTCTTATAGGAGTTAAATATTTTCTTGGAAATCCTAATAATGTAGGTAAGCATCTTGGAAACCTAGTAGTGGGTTTTCACAGACTGGACTCAGCTAGTATCGGCTTGCCAGAACTGTTTTATAAATTTTCTGGAGCTTTGCAACTTGGTTATTAAGCCCATTAAAGTCAGTCATGGTGGGATATTTACAACTTAGAAATCAGACAGTTCCAAAAATCAGGCCTTTTTACCTTCCAAGAGCCAGGTTATCTGCATACCAGTGCATGTGGTGTATGACTCCCCTTTACCCATCCATGAGTACACGCTGACAGATGTGTGAAGTCTGCAGGACATGGATTTAGGGGGTTGTCATTTCTGTATCACAAACACACTAGAATTTAAATTCCAGATATTCCACGAGCCACAGACGTTTTGCTTTAAATATTTAGTAATCATGTTAAAGACATCAACTATTTATAAACCAAATACAAATGGCCCCTAAAAATATTCCTGCAAGTTACTGCAAATTGTCAGAAAGTATTTAAAAAGAGTTAAACAAAAGTCTGTAAGTGCTCAATAAATAGAAATAATCTGTCTTTCAAAGTGGCTGTGGCTACGGAGAGGGTCTGAGGGCGGTGGGGAAGGAAGAGGTCAAGTGGCAGGGTGTACCCCAAGGACATTCAGAGGGCCTGGAGAAGAAATTAATGGGCAGAAGGCTGAAATTTAAATTTATACAATTAAATTATACATATTTCTACATATCACGTGTTCTAAAAACCAAATTCCTTAATAAGAACTGTGCATTAAGTACTCCGTTTTTCCTAAAAAGTTGTTAGAATCTGGATGGCATGTTTACCCTCATTTCTGCCTTTGTTGTTTTCTTTAGAGGAAGAATGTAGGCTGAGCTGCTGAAAAGATTTTAGAAATACTTTTGATAGAGAGAAAAAAACTCTCAACATTTCCTCGAAGCTGGGTCTGTTTTGGGGCCCAGCCCCCTCCCCTCTCCCACGGATTATGGCACAAGGTCACTTATTCTCCAAGCAGCAGCCACAAACATTCTTACTCAGGATGTAGCCTATAAGCCAGCCTGCCTTGCTGACCAGCCCCTGGACCAAACGGAAAATTAACACCCATGTATAGTTTGGGGAGACAGCCATGAGGATTCCCGATGCAGCATTTATGAGGATCGTAACCAGCAGGCAGAGCTTCCGGCCAAACCTGCAAGGAGAGAAAATAGGATTAGATTAGATTCACGAAGGTTGTGGAGAATGCGCAAAAACTAGGGAAATCCGAAGTGGAGGTTAGCTCTGAATTATGCAGACTCAAGAGGCAATGATTGATGCTTCAGGTCAGTTCACGTCAGTACTTTTCCCCAGGGTGAAAATTCTACACACAGTGAGCCTCATTCACCCTGCGGTTCAAGAACCTTCTCAGTCTCACAGCGTGGAGGGTATTCAACCAGGGGGTGATTCTTCCAGGCCACCCAGTGCTGAATGCCCTAGGGGCCCGTCTGGGTCTTCCATCATCGTAAAAGCTGGGGCCTCTGCATTAACAGTCTCCACCAACTGCCCACTCAAGAGAGTTTTTGCTTTAGGAAAAACAAAATTCAGTGTTTAGTGTACTCCCCCATCCCTTTTCCATGCTGCTTTTGGACTTTGTGGTATTTGCATGTCTCCCCGGAACTGATCTCTGGTGTCATCTGCGGAGGGTGGGAGGGCTTTGTCGTGGAGTACCCCAGGTTAGCTTCTACACATTCCTTCTGAGGGACTTGGCTTTCCATCAGCTTAGGGACCTGGAGACTGTCCCAGGACACAGAGTAGGGGAAAACTTAGAAACCTGGTTGAATCTTGGCCTTACCAATTACTCTGATGTCTCTGAGTTACTCAACCTTTCTGTTTCCTCATCTGGAAAAACCTGTCTGACCCAGTTGACAAAAGGTTTAAGTGAGATATTACATGGAAAGTGCTAGAGACACTGGTTTTCTTTCCCAGTTTCTTTAGCTCTGAAAGTTGACTTGGGGCAGAGTACTGCTAATTCATATTGTCATCAGGTCTGCCTTGTTTTGTTCTAAGAGGTGTCCTAATTGGCCGTTAATGGGTATTTTAAAGATCCTTCCTAGAAGGCAATGTTTTACTTAGTCTTTGCTTATCCACTGCAAACTGAAGTCACAGAATGCTTCATGTCATTTGCTTGGCACATTTGATGGTGACTGAATATTTTTAATAACTACTCTGATCATAGGCAACTGCGTCCTAGTGACCATTTCAATACCAACTAACCATTTGAAAATAATCCACACCATCCTTAATAATTATTTGGGAATGTTAATGTTTCAAGTCTGATGTTGAAAGATCAAACATTCTCATGAGTAATACATGTAAATTACTGAACTTCTTTTTTTTTAAGTTTACTTATTTATTTTGAGAATGAGAGAGCACAATCATGCATGAGCTAGGGAGAAGCAGAGAAGGAGGAGGGAGAGAGAAAATCCCAAGCAGGTTCCATGCTGCCAGCACAGAGCCCGATGTGGGGCTCAGTCTCACAAGCAGTGAGATCATGACCTGAGCTGAAATCAAGAGTTGGTTGCTTAACTGACTGAGCCACCTAGGTGCCCCTAAACTGCTAAACTTCTTAAGATCCTGTTTGGATCATTGATTTCTTAACTCAGTCAATGATTCCCCACTGTAAATATCTGCCTCTTTGGCCTTTTATTCAAAGTCTTCCAAAGTCCCATTTTGACAAAATGTTCTAGCCTTTCTTCCCATGTTTTCCTACCCACACCCCTTTCTTTACCCTCAAAGAGTTTATAAACATTTGTTCAGTTGATAGCTCTCTTTAGCTTGCAAAGTTGATCCAGGCATACCCTACCAGTCACACTCCCATAGATGGACGAAATCCTGTGGCTGATAAGAAGGAATATTTACTATCGGAAACTCAGAGCAGAAAACCTTCAGAAAATCAAACCCATGATGCAGAAAAACTTTGGTGGGGAACACGTCCCAAGTAAGATCACAATGTTATTACAAAACCACGGCATGGCTGGAAGAAGTTGTAGAGATCTGGGATAGTGATTTGGGACTTTTTTTCCCTGCAACACAACCTCGTAAGTGGTCAAATGAAAAACAAAGAGATAAAACAGGAGAGGGAGGCAGACTCCAGTATCACTGGCTTCATACATATTTTACCTACTTGCCACTCAGAATGTGGCCAGCACTCATTAGCATCATGTAGGAGGGGTTAGAAATGCAGGCTTGGGTCCACTCTAGACCTGCTGGATGAGAATCAGAGTTTTAACAAGATTCCCAGCTGGTTTACACGCACATGAACATGGGGGGGGGACTGTTTTCATTTCACTGAGCCTCAGTTTCCTCATCTGCTAACCGGTGATGACAGAATCATTTTTAAAAGGCTGCGATGATCCTAAGTGACATATAACACACCAGTATGCCCAGTACATTGCCTGGCACATGGTCAGTAGTGAAGAACTTGTTTTGGCAGATTTCACATAGTTGGTACTATGACCTGTTGAGACTTTGACTCTGCTCTGATCTAGTTCCATCACAAAATGTAGATAGTGGGTGCTGGTTCTTGAGAGAGGATCATCAGGCTTTCAGAAAATTTGCCAGCTAATTGTTAAACACAGGCACTGTTAGAAATCAAATTCTACACTTAAAATTAAGGAAATTATATTAAAAACAAGTGTAATAAATATGCAAAACATTGATTCCTAATTACTTTACTGTGTTTGACCATTATCTTTGCTCATGAGATTATTTACCTGTATCTGTGGTATCCATACAGTGGAAATACTGTACAATGGTGCGTATTTCTAGCCAACTCTGTGTTCAATGACCTCCATTTAGTAGCTTGGGATGGACCACTGCAGGGGTACGTACCCCAGGGAAATCAACAAATGCTGCACATCAAGGCTTTATCTTTAAGAAAGCCAGTCATTAAACCTTCACAGACACGCCACTAAATACAGAACTTACAATTGCTGATCAATAGAATAAAAAATGTGGAATCAGTGAGAGATCACTTTTTTGCATCAGGTGATACTAAAAAGATGTTCTTTAGAAGGTTTGATTGATGACATAAATTAGGCATATTATTAAAGGTTTATTTTCAAATTCTCTAACGTATCCCTTCCTTCCTCCCTTCCACCAGCAAAGCTGACTTTCAGAAAGTTGGCATGGTGTGAAACCCAATATTCTTATTTACAACCTTTTCATAATATCCTCTTGGTTTTCTTCTAAAAGATCCCCTAATCAGCTGTTGGTTCATATTTTTAAAAAGCACTACAGAAGACAATCTATTTTATTTAATGTTGGCTTAATCTGTAGCATAAAATAAGTTCCCACGAGATTCTTGTACCATTGTATAAAATCTGAATATTGTTCAGAAATAGTCATTAATAAGACAAAAGTTAGCTCGCCTTTTTAATCAAATGGCTGCCGTCTTACTGCATACTCTCATGTGCATATGCAAGTAGAACAGAGGAAAGGGCCATAAACAAGAGAAATTCAGAGAATTTAAGAGAAAGAAATGGGGGTGCCCGGTGGTTCAGTGGATTGAGTTTCCGACTCCTGATTTCAGCTCAGGTCATGATCTCAGGGTCATGAGACTGAGCCCGACATGGGGTTCTGTGCTGAGTATGTAGCCTTCAGATTCTCTCCAACCCTCTCTCTCCCTCTTTCCCTCCCCAGCTTGTACTCTCTTTCAAAAAGAAAGACAGAAATAAAGGAAGGAAGGAAGGAAGGAAGGAAGGAAGGAAGGGAGGGAGCGAGGGAGGGAGGGAGGGAGGGAGGGAGGGAGGAAGGAAGGAAGGAAGGAAGGAAGGAAGGAAGGAAGAAAGAAAGAAAGAAAGAAAGAAAGAAAGAAAGAAAGAAAGAAAGAAAGAAAGAAATGGAGGTTTGTATATAGCTTTCTGGGGAAGAATGATGAGTAATCAACTTTACATAGAAGATTTCAACAATAGGAGCAAAATAATGAGGTCATCCAAGAAGGTGGATAATTGACTGAGGATTGTCAGTCAGGAATGCACTGTCGGTGGGGGATTATAACCAGTCTCTTTCTCCGTGAGTGGGATGAGAATAATTAACTCATTTATTTAACCAGCCATGAGGCTCAGTCACCTATTTGCTCACTTCCGTCCTGGCAGCTGAGTGTTAGTATCTCCACCTTATGGGAAGGAGGGAGTGGAGGGGGGGGTGAGGAGGCAGGGGTCAGACAGCCACACACTCTGGACTGTCCTTTGTGTGCACCTCTCCTGATTTAAGGGGTCATTTCCGCACCATCCATCTATTGGTTGTGGGGTAATAAAAATAAAAGCGAATGACCTTCCTTTTTACCTCACGAGCCTCCCACACAAAGTCCCAGGAAGAACCTTTGAAGGAAGGCTGGACAGTTACTGAAGTGGAGCAAGTGTGGACTGCCCTGTGGCTCAGCCGCCTCAACTGCCATCTCCTCTCCCTCCCACTGCCACAGTGGGCCTGGACTGTGAACATGCAGATGCCCCTGGGAGGGGATAGATTAACTCTTGTTACTAACCTTTAGCTCATTTGCAAGTTTTCATCCAGCCTGACCATAGAGCATAATTAAAGAAAATATTCTATTTACATTTAATATAATAAAGGTTTGGATTTGTCTCTATCACAGATGCATCTGAGACAAATCCAAACCTTTATTATATTAAATGTAAATAGAATATTTTCTTTGATTATGCTCTATGGTCAGGCTGAGAGGACCACTCGCTGTGTGCTCCACACAGAGGGGTCTGTCCTCATTTTTCCCCAGGAACACTGACATCATGGTAGTGAATATTTACCTCTGTCAGTGTAGACAGCTCCTGTTTCCCTTTTACCAGATTATAACCTAGGTTCTATACCTATAATTACATCTGGCCCCAGCACCCCAATCAGGAATTCTGTGACCTAATGGGCTAGGCAAGGACAGCTGCTGGGAGAGTCTACACTGGCTTTGGGTCTATGAGAGGCAAGCAGAGGAGGGAGAGCTCAGGACCCTGAAGGTTCATGAATGGGAAGCTGGTGATGAGGATAACGAACTGGGAATCACAAAAGGGATCTCTATTAGTCTCCCTTCTAGCCCTAGGCTTCTGGATAGCCTACATGGAAAAACTATTGTCCAATATGAATGTTCTTCTATGACCCTATTTTCTATTAGAAAATAGACACATGGGTCATGCTTGTCAAAGCAGTAGAAGACATCTCAAATTGTCAATACAATGGTCACAGGGCCAGGAAATTGTGGTCTGTGTGCTTTGGGAAAGGATGCTATTCAGACACAAGCAGGTGAATCCAAGTGTTTTGAAGACCTACGGGACTATTTAAACTCCACCACATTTGTGTGACACCTACCTGTCTGCTATGTAGCCGATACCCACAGAGCCGATAAAAAATCCTACATTCACAGCCGACTGAAACAGGTCCAGCATCCAGGAATTGGCACACACTAGGTTAAACTGCCAAGGGGTGAGAGGTTTCCCGGGTCAAGAGAGAAAACAAAATTCCATTAGACACTGCTTGGCCCAGGGAACTTATTGAATATTCCTTGCCTTGAGCTGATGTAGCTGAATGGCAATCAACCAACTGTTTTCTTGCTTCTATGAATTTTCTTTACACAACCAAAAGATTTGTCCAACGATGGATTTAGCATTCTTCCCAGAAGCATGTCATTAAGCCAAAATCTGTTGATTCAGGTAAGTACTCCATTTCGCTCCATTTTCTTTTTCTAATTTTGATACCCAGAAACAAATGAGTGTGTAAGCTGGATACAATGTTGGCCCGAGGGAGTTGGGGTTGTTCAGCTTCTCTTTGCTGTCTCTTCAGTAGTGGGGGAGTCGGGGTTGGGGGGCTCCTTGTCGGTTAAGCTTCTGACTCTTGATTTCAGCTCAGGTCATGATGTCATGGTTTGTGAGATTGAGCCCCGCATTGGGCTCGCTCGCTCTCTCTCTCTCTCTCTCTCTCAAAAATAGATAAATACACATTAAAAAAATAGTAGGGGAATTCAGAATGTTTCTACAGCCTGCTATATTTGCTCTCATTTGGAACAAGAGGCCATGTTGAAGGAGCAACAGGTGGAGATTTGGTTTCTAGAGCGAGTTGCTAACTCTGTGGCCTTGGGCAGAAGCTTTCTCGGTTCTGGGCCTCAGCTCCCTCATCTCTGTATGAAGGGATGAGAGGAGCAACGCGGTAAAGCCTCCTGATATTGTCTGGTGTTGTACCTGTGATCTCTGTCTCTGGGACCATGTAACCTTCAGACCGTTTAAGAAAAGCTCTTGTACCTAAATGTCTGTCCGGACACAATGTCTTCCTTCACGTTACCCAAGCAGTCATTTTAAATTAAGCCATGCAGTTAGCTTTCTCTGTATTTCCAGAAAAAGTATACCCTCTCGTTTTGGTTTGTTTCCAATAAAAGCAGGCCTTCATATTTTTTCTCTCTCTATTTATTAAAAGGAGGCTTTACAATTAGATGTTAAGGTTGACTGTGGTTTTTAATAAAACAGCAGTGCCATAGCAGAAGCTCCACCCCCAGATGGCTTCTATGCAAATGTTTTGAGCCAAAAAGAAAAAAGTAAAACTCCCGAGAGAGAAAAGTATCATATTGCAGTAAGGCACCATTCAGGTGAGTTCCATGAATTTTCAAGTTCCAGAAAAAAGAGGCTGGAATTTTTTCCTTTTCCTGGAATTATTCCAAGTATTCTGCTATGCTTTTCCTTGTTTCTTACCCCTGAAACTTACCTAAGCTGGACTCATCATTGCCAGAATTTGATGAAGATTTAACTAATTCACATACTCCAGATAAATACGAGACTGCATGTTTTGGTTGGAATGAGTATCTTATAAGATACTGGGAGCCCAAAGAGCATGTCCAGACAGTGTAAGAACCAGGCCTTATTGGCTTCTTTCTTTCAAAATTTAAATTTTTTTAATGTTTTATTTATTTTTGAGAGAGAGAGAAAGAGAGACTGCATGAGCAGGGGAGGGTCAGAGAGAGAGGGAGACACAGAATTCGAAGCAGGCTCCAGGCTCTGAGCTAGCTGTCGGCACAGAGCCTGGCCCGGGGCTCAAACCCACTAACTATGAGATCATGACCTCAGCCGAACCCACTAACCAAGAGATCATGACCTGAGCCAAAGCCAGACGCTCAACCGACTAAGCCGTCCAGGCGCCCCTTACTGGCTTCTTTCTTGAGAAAAGCTACCTTGTTGGCTTTCCCCTGCCCGAAGTCCTGCAGTCACTCACCTCGGTCACGATGGACGAGCCGGGCGAGTCGTACACCCAGCCGTGCCGACAGGGGCCCAGCGGCAGGTGGCTCTGGTTGGCCGCCAGGCCGGCCAGCGGGTCCACGCAGCCGAGGGCACTCTGGTTCCAGTCCACCTCGTAGCGGCGGCACTGGCGAGGGGACGCCTCTCCCGCCGCCCCCGGGCCGGGCACCGTGTAGTTCAGCTCCTCTGCCAGGCTCCAGCCGCATCGCCGGCTCAGCTCCGCCACGCCGGGGCTCTGGCAGCGGTGATCCGGGGTGAAGGCCAGGAAGACGATGCCCACGTAGATGGGAGTGAACGCCGCAGAGAGCAGAGCTAAGAGGAAGAACGTCTGTTTCTGGAAAAAGTTAAACTCCCCTATGTGCTCCAGGATGTCATCCACAGTTGGCATGATTATCGGAGGCAGGAGACCCGATGCTTCTCCCCGTGCTGGTGCGAGTGTCCCCGAGCGAGGCTGTGACCAGCTCAGCTCAGCTCTTATCCAAAAGTCAGAGGGTTGCGGAGGGAGTTTGCTTTAGAATGCGACCAACCTTTGATCCAGACCTTTACTTGGTCAGGCTAATTTCCAACCGTGCCCTGCTCCAGTGGACGCTCTCCCAAGATGCCCTGAGCAAGAAACGGGGCCAGATGTTGTGTTTGCTGTAACATCACTCCCGGCGAGCTTGCGTTCCTTCACGCCTGCCACACAAACAAACCCTCTCCTCTCTCCCACAGGGAGAAACCGGAGAGCGTTCACGTATCATGGGCCTGCTAATCTCTCCCTGGTAGACCAAGCGTCCAGGAAATTAATATATTCCTATCTCACCCACGCAGTCAACCTCTTCTAAGGTGCTACAGAGAACGCACACGCATTTGGCTTTGCCCGCCAGCGTGATGTGAATCATGGTGTTGGGTCAGAGCACTTGTCTGGACTCAAAGCGGTCTGCAGTTTCTATCCCTGGCCTCAGTCTACAAACATTGAGTGTACTGGGGATACATACTTATTTTGATTTTTTCCCCAGATTTTATCATTCTGCTTCTCAAAGAATACCAATCTGGCATTCTTGTTTTAGCCCTGAAGTGTCCTTCCCTTGACCCATTTGTGGGGAAGGAATAAAGTGTTCACCACACACACAGGTCGAGTGTAAATGCAAGCAGGCAGGAATGTTTTTATTTCTCTTCTTTTGTCCTAGAGATTTCTGCCTGTGGTCAGGGATGCCTCTTTAGGATGGTGTTGGACGCATCCAAACACAAGACAAACAGTCAGTCTCTCTTTCCTGGGGTGCAAAAGGATCGTTCCTGCAGCGCGAAGCTGCCCCATGGAGAAAGTGGCCTGTGGATGTATCTGCATATGAAAACACCAGAAACTTAATCCAGTTTTCTTTCTTCCTTTTCTTCTGTTGCCTCCTCAGTGGGTATGATAGCACGGCCCTAAAAGTTGCGGCTCATGGCGATCTTGCTCCCTCCTGCACCTTCGAGCTTCTTCTTGTCTTGAAAAAGCAAGAAGCAGGTGCCTGTTGGGACTCCAGCAGCCTCTGCTGCACCTTTGTTGGCTCATGAGGGTGCTCTGCTCAGTGGCGTCAGTCGGGAGGTCCCCTACCACTGCCTGCCTCAGTTTGCCATTGGCCGTGTGAGTGGGTTCAGACTCTGCACAAGAGTTTGGGGGAGAATTTCTGGCACAAAAGTTATAGTGGCAAAGCCCATTGCAAGGATCCCCGCTGACCAGTCAATAGAAAACAGAACAAAACCAACAAGAAATGGGTTACAGATTTGGTTGCATCGTGACTATCCGAAGCCAGAGATAGTGAACAGGGATCCCATCTCCTGGAAAGCTTGGCTCATCCTGCTGCCACCGTGGGTGCTGGGAAGCATTTATGAAAGACGAGGCTGTGGCCCTGTGTGGCCATGAATCCGAGACACCTTCCGGTCAAGCCTCAGGAACTCCCCAGGTGCAGAGGCAGTTTTCAAATAAGAATGAAAAGTCACTCATAAAATAAAGGGCAGATAGACAATGCCAATCGGCAAAAAGGTAAGGCAGCATCGAACAAGAAAACTCTACTTTTAACTTTTGCTTCCAGGAAAAATAGAGTAGATGTACTTTCCTTTATTCTTCCCACTCGGTCCAGTGAAAGCCCCTGGATACTATTTATAAAACAATTGTAAGAGACTGAATAGAGGAAAGAAAGGCAAGGGTCATCTGGGACCAAAGACGTGGTGGGTAAGTTTTCTTCCTGCGTTTTCTTTCCACTTCACATAAACCAGACTGGGTGCTGGAGAAGCCTGCCAACCAGAAATTCCAAAAGGTTCACACATCCAGAGCCCCAACAAAAGCCTGCTCTCTTTAGATTCCCGGGAATAAGTTAGAGCTTTTTTTTTTTTATGACTCCTGTGGACATCTCTTTCCTCTTTTAAGTGTTTTGGTCAGTATCTTACTAACTTCAGATCATTTTTGTCTCTTCAAATGGTCCTAAAAGAATGTCCAAACACCATGAGATGTAGCCTTCCTTTCAAAGCTGCTGTCTGCAATTCTGCAGTGTGATTTAGTCGTCTGAACAAATGTGCTGAGCACCTTGGACATTATTCCCTAGCTGGGAACAACTGGCAGAGACTGGCTGTCACCTAGACAAGCCTCTGACAGATGTGTGGATCCCTCAAGAAGATACCCAACCTTGGAGGCTGCTAGCTTTGCTACTCAAAATTTCTAGTAAACGGAAAAGTGCCATCTTACATAATTCTGGTGCCTGTCCCTGGCCAACCTCTACCTCCTGGACCGAGTTCTCCAGTCCAGATGACCAGAATCAGGACTTCTTCCTCTTTGAGGTGACACCCATCACACAGTAGAGACATGTACCACTGCTGTGGCTGACATAAAGAGACTCAGGGGGTCTGTCGTTTTTCCTCAGAGTCAAACATGGCCACCTGTCACTTTGATCTTAGGACCATGCCCTCCCCTTCCAGCCTCTTCTCTGACCCCAGGGGCCAATGAAGAAACCGGAGGTGGACTTACAGAGTGCCACAGCCTGTGACCGAGTGTATGCATGGAGAGGGGGGAGGGAATGGAAGAGATGGAAACATCTGGAGCATGTGCCCTGCTCTGCATGGCCTGCAAGGCGCTGCGTTCATGTGACCCCTCTCCCGCCATCTGCAGAACACCCCTGTGTGCTGGACGTGAATGCTCCCTTTTCACAGATGAGGACGCTGAGGATCAGAGCAGTGTGGGGACTTCCTCAGGGTCAGCTAGTCAGTCTGGATGGGTCAGAACTGGAGGCTAGGGTGTCCTGCACTTCCCCTGCCTCCCGTCATTCCCCAGAAATGCTGTCAGAGTGGGCTACTTTACGAAGTGACCAAGGTCAAGACCCTTGACTCTAGTCCCAGGAACCCAGAGGTGGTCCTGACTGCCTTTTACTAGGAAATTTCATAGACACCTGCACCCTGGATTTGACTCATTGAGACGATCCATTTCAAGACACCAGATCTTCATATTGGGAACATCAGGGCACCAGGTGAGAGGCAAGATGAGTGTTGTTTGCCAAGGAGAAATGATGTTGAAATCCACTATGAATTACTTCGAGTGAATGATCAGATAAGGCGAAGGAAAGACCTTAGATCACTTACAGCATTGGTTTGCCTGTCACCCACCCTTTTCCATTGACTAGTAGCACAGGCACGAAGCCCACAGCATGGCTGCGGTGACACCCACCCTTGACAGGGGACAGACTGGCCCCCACTGCAAAGCCCCAGGCAGCTGAGCAGCAGGACAAGGGAAACCACAGAGGGAGATGCGGGACGTAAGACAGAGTAAACTCAATTCACAATTTGAATCTGGTCTCTGTGCACTTATCACTTCCGGGTGTGTTGGGGGGATGTTTACATACTCACAAGTATGATAAGGGGCTAATCTGATCCTATGGTAAATGATCACTTAATCCACATAATCTGATGATTATTATAATTAATATCAGAAGTATTTCTCAATCTTTCATCAGGTTCCTTTGCAATGTAAATAATTATTGTCCCCAGGCTGCTAATTTCTGGAGGCGCAGAGGGAGGCTGGCTGTGTCTAGATGAATGTTCTCAGCTCTCCCACTGGAGCACAGGGACTGGTGCAGGTGGCAGTTTCAGCAACTAGCCAGTCGGGTTGAAGGACGACAGAGCAGAGCCAGGTGACCCATCAGCAAGGGAGAGGGGGCTCTCCAGTCTTGTGTCATGCAGGATGGCTTTAACACTAGATGTCTCACATACTGAAAAAGCAAGAGGTGGCCCTGGGTCGGTGCTGGCCCTTGGGTACGTCGAAGTCTACCTAAGAAAGGACGACTGAGGACAGGCGGCCTCCCAGTGACGCATGCTGTGTGTTCTCCATGTGGTTCACAAGGATAATGGCGGGAGGCCAGCTGGGGCCAGGAGGGGTTAGGCCAGCCTTGTCCTAGAGAATCAGCACCACCTGGGCGTCTCCTAACTTATGAACTGGAGACTGTACCCAAGTCAGAGAGCTGATGTGCAGGAAGACACAGGACTACCCTGTGCAGCTCACACTGGTCCATAGTCATTCATGAGACCTCCCTTTTCCTTCCTCCTTGTCTCCCACCTCATCTTGCACTTGCTGGTGTCTTCTGCAATTTCCTGCTGCCCACATGTGGCACTGCCAGCTGGTTAGGCATAGGGCCCTCTGGCTAGCCATAGTGGCAAGAGATCTATTTGACCCAGAACATCTGGCTGGAAAGAACCTCAGAGGACATCAGAATAGCACCGTGCTTAAATTCCTCACAGAAATCTGTCCCAGATGGTTACACACAAATGCTTCATAAGTCAGGTGAGCACAGTCCACTATTGGATATTGCAGATTGCTGGAAAGATCTCCCTCATATTGTATCAGAATTTGTCTTCCAGAATCTTCCACACACTTGGACATTATTCTCCCTTTTGGGGTCAGGTAAGTTAAGTTCAAACTTTCCTATGCAGAACTTTAGACGTTTGAAGATGACTTTCTTTGACCTTGGTCTCTCTTCTGGAGTAGACCATCCTTCAGGACAGGTGTTCAATTGTCCCTACCCCCAGGGACAGCCCTGATATGCAAGGTGGCTTTTTCTTCCCTTAATGAGCTGAATCCAGGACCCCACACACCACGCCTGTGGGAGCTCCTAGTCCACTACACAGCCTGCTGGTTACCTTCCAAGCATGGCTAGGGCCACAGGGGAGGAGGCCGCTTCTCAATCAGCCACTGTATTTACTTTCCTGTTGAGGCTAGAGGTCGAAGGGCTGGCGGGAACTCCCTTTGAGCTTCCTTCAATAAGGACATCTTTTTCTTTGTTTACTGGTTCTCTTTTCCCTACAAAATGATGGCTCTGTGCTCATTTCTTTTAAGCATGGAAGTCAGAGTCAGACAGGCATGAGATCAGGAGGCCTTTGCCAGGAGGGAGAGGCTTGAGGGTCATGTTGCTGGTTCAAAGTCCCTTCCCTGAAGTAGCACCTTCTCCCTCCCCTTACATGTCTGCCTCCACACCCAGCCTGGGAGCTGTCGGCCTGGACTCTGAGCTTTAAAGTACAAGACACACAGGGGTGCATGGGTGGCTCAGTTGGTAAAGCGTCCAAGCCTTGATTTTGGCTCAGGTCATGATCTCATAGTTTGTGTCACTGAGCCCCATGTTGGGCTCTGTACTGACAGTGCGGAGCCTGCTTGAGATTCTCTCTCTCTCTTTCCCTCTCTCTCTCCCTGCTCCTCCCCTACTCACTCACATGCTCTCTTTCTCAAAACAAATAAATAAACTTAAAAAAATTTAAATTAAAAAGAAGTAAATAAAATATAAGACACATGCATGACACCAACTCACAAAGGCCACCAGCAGATTTCCCAGGCTTCATTTAAAGAGCCTTAGGGACAATCATTGTGTAAAACACACAGATGGTTACGTGCTCAGTTTCCTTCCTTATAGACAACACTTACCTTTATTTTTTATTTTATTTTTTTAATGTTTATTTATTTTTGAGAGAGAGAGAGTGTGTGTGTAAATGGGAGAGTGGAAGAGAGAGATGGAGTCACAGAATCTGAAGCAGGCTCTGGGCTCTGAGCTGTCGCACAAAGCCTGATACGGGGTTGGAACCCATGAACCTCAAGATCATGACCTGAGCAGAAGTTGGACGCTTAACTGACTGAGCCACCCAGGTGCCCCTGCTCTTATATTTAAAGATTGTTTTATTTACAGGGCATTTGGGTGGCTCAGTCTGTTAAGAATTCAACTCTTAATTTCAGTTCAGTTATGATCTCACATTTTGTGAGTTCGAGCCTCCTATTGGGCTCTGGACAGTGCAAAGCCTGCTTGGGATTCTCTCTCTCTTCTCTCTCTCTGCCCTTATTCCACTTGCTCTCTCTTTCAAAATAAATACATACACTTAAAAAAGCAAAAATAAAATAAAGATTTTGGTTTCCCATGTAAAATTAACTGTGGAGGACAGGTTTGGCCTCAGGCTTCCTGGTCCCGTTGAACGTGCGGCGTCACACCTGGGCTTCTGTATTCAGAGCTCCTCGATCTGGCAGCTCAGCACCTCCACACAGTTCTGTATGCCAAAGCAAACACCTGATTGGTATCCAAATGCGACTTGAACCGTCATGGGTGTTTAACCTCTCCAGGATCCAGGAAAGGGTGAACGTGGTTGGACTGCTTTCTTCCAAGAGATAGTGAATCCAGGAGACAGTGAAGTGTGGCCTGGAGAGTTATTGGAGAACGAGAAGAGAAGAATCTTTGAGATTTCAATTTCCATGGGGCGCCTGGGTGGTTCACTTGGTTAATTGTCTGACTTCGGCTCAGGTTGTTGTTTTTTTTTCACGTGTGCAGAAGCAAAGGGCTTTATTATTATTACGGGCGTATAAGCTTGGGCTCAGAGACGTCACCAACGCAGTGGATCCGTGCTGAGAGCCTTGGCTCAGGTTCTGAGTTCAAGCTTCGGATTCTGGGTCTCCCTCTCGCTGCCCCTCCCCTACTTATGCTCCCTCCCTCTTTCTCTCTCAAAAATAAAACATTAAAAAATTTTTTAAAAGATTTTCATTTCCATAATTCTCAGATTTTCTTATTATTTTTAAACTTCAGATTCGTAACCAGTTTCTTCCTTGACGATGTTATTGTTGCTTAAAACCACTTATCCAGAAGGGTGCCTGTGTGGCTCAGCGGGTTAAGCATGTGACTTACGCTTGGGTCATGATCTCGTGGTTTACGAGTTTGAGCCCCACATTAGGCTCTGGGCTGACAGCTCAGAGCCTGGAGCTTGCTTCGGATTCTGTGTCCTCTCTCTCTGCCCCTCCCCTGCTCATACTCTCTCTCTCTCAAAAATAAATAAAACATTAAAAATTAAAAAAAAAACATTTATCCAGAGCAGAGAGGATAACAGTGTTTGCAACCTCTCATCTGCTTAGACGTGACACAGAAGCATGAGCCAGAGTCAAAGGGCCTACGGAACACTAATGTCAAGGGATTTTGACATTAGCGCTCTGACTGAGTAAAACACTCACATCAGAAACAGATCTTTTAATTCACAGCAAAGCCATAAGCTTTGACACTGGTGCCTGAGGTCAGAGGAATCTGGTTAGAGAGGACAATAAAATCAGTTAAGGTGAGGTTGTACAGGTGTAGGGCAGGCCCTTAATCCCAGACGACTGGTGTCCTAATGAGAGGAGCCACAGGGGGAAGCCGTGGGGAGACTGAGGCAGGGGCTGGGTGCTGTAGCCGCCAGCCAAGGACTGTCAGCCGTCCCCAGAAGCTAGAAGAGCGAGGAAGAGTTCTCTCTTGCGGGGTTCACAGACGACATGGCTGTGCTGACACCCTGAATTCAGACTTCCCGTCTCCAGGGCTGTGAGGGAATACGTATCTGTCCATTTAGGCCACCCAGCTGGTGGCACCTTGTTATGTCAACTCCAGCGAACTCACAACCGCAAAGGGGGAGGTAGCGTCCAAAGGTCTACTTCATCTACGCGAGGACCTTCTTTTCTGACTGGCTTCTCAGAAGTCTTCTGGACTCTCATGGCTATACTGTCTCTCTTTCTAGTGATGGAGCCCAAACTCTTCCTTCTTTGGTTTGCTCCACTTCTGCCTTTAGCCGTCTCTCTCTGGTTAAAGAATTGAACGAGAGACTCGGGGTGACCAGTGGCCCTAGGCTGACCGAGATGACATAAACGTCAGGACACTTTCTGAGCCATGCCCTCCTGTCTTCCAGCACCAGGCAGGCCTGCTCCGTCCGCTCTCCTTCACCGTCCTCCACCCGACCCCTACACACACCCCAGGGCTTAGAAAGGTACCCCAACCAGGGGCGCCCGGGTGGCTCAGACGGTTAAGTGTCCAAATTTGGCTCAGTTCATGAGCTCACAGTTCGTGGGTTCAAGCCCCACGTTAGGCTCTGTGCAGACAGCACAGAGCTTGGAGCCTGCTTTGGATCTGATATCTCCCTCTCTCTCTGCCCCTCCCCCACTCTCTCTCTGTCTCTCCGTCTCTCTCAAAAATACATAAACATTAAAAAAATTAAAGGGGCGCTTGGGTGGCTCAGTCAGTTAAGCGTCCAACTCTGGTTTTGGCTCAGGTCATGATCTCACAGTTCGTGATTTCAAGCCCCACACTAGGCTCCATGCTGTCACTGCAGAACCTGCTTGGGATTCTCTCTCCTCCTTTCTCTGCTCCTTCCCTGCTCATTGTCTCTCTCTCTCTCTCTCTCTCTCAAAATAAATAAATAAACTAAAAAGAAAGAAAGTAAGTAAGTAAGAAATGTACCCAAACCAGTTGAATTCCGTTTAAGGGAAGAATTTCCAATTTGGGATAGAGTGTGGACCATTCTTTTATCTATACTCCATAGATGCTCATTGAAGTATCTGATCTCATAGAATTAAGTAGTGAGTAAAAAAGCACACTAAATTTTGGGTGATGTGGCCTATCTTATTAGAAAGTGTTGAATAAAACCACAAAACACTTGAGAATAAGAAAAATAAAAACCATAGAATCTGTCAGCAGTTTTTGAAGAACTCACATATTTTGAGGTTAACAGTGGGAAGCTAGTCAGTTTCATTTTCCTTGAACTATTTGTCTAATTATTTCATAATGGTAAATTCTGAAAGCCAAAAAAAAAAAAGAAAGTTTATTCCAAACACCTTTATTCTGAAGCATTTCACACACTTTATTTATAACATTTTCAAATTTTTCTTTGTGTATTTTCACTCTGCTGTTTGGTATTCTTGCTAATTCTGCAATCTTGAGTTCACTGAATTTTCCAATATAAATTTTTTTTTAGAAATTCATAGATCTAATATGATGACTTTATTGGAAAATTAATGAGAGACTTTTGCAAAATTCTCTATCTTTACATGAGGTCCTGTACTTAACCCAGGGGTCATACAGTAAGGGTTCAGTAAGTGTTTATTGACTGACTAACTGAATGAATAAAAACCCAAAGTCCAGAGAGCTTGAGCACATAGGAACAGTGGGGAAACCCATACTGTACTAAATGTGGCATTTCTAATTTCCAGCTACTGTTCTCTCCTTTATAGCACAGTGCTCTTGCTCTCAGATACCTTTTTGTATTAAAACACAACCTAGGGGCCCCTGGGTGGCTCAGTTGGTTGAGTAGCTACTCTTGATTTCAGCTCAGGGTTGTGGGATCAAGCCCTGCATTAGGCTCTGTCCTGAGTGTGGAACCTGTTTGGGACTCTCTCTTTCTCTCTCTGTCTGCCTCTCTCCCCTACTCACTCTGCCACTCTCAAAATAAATAAACATTTAAAAAAACAAAAATAAAATAAAGGAGAATCTGAAGTGGCCAAGCATGTGCAAATGAGAAAGATTTTGAGATAAAGGTCTTTGTAGAAACATTTATGAAAGTGAAACACAAGTGTAAATAGACATTTTCCAGGACCCTGAAGCCATGGCAATGAGGCTGAGGCTATAGGTCAGTCGTCCTTTGTTGGCCGTTTTTGTCTCTTTGATAGTAATAGAGCCCTAACTTTTAGCTGGGAGCATGGCCACCCAGAATGCAGACAACACTTGCAGCCACTCTGAGCTAAGTGTGGCCCCATGATTCAATTTGACCAATTAGGAAATAAGAGCTTCTGAGATGATTTTGTAAAAGACAACTTGTGACAGATAGGGACATATGCATCATGATGAGCCCTGAGGAATGCCTAGTTCTTGAGTCACAATGTTGTATGCCTAAAACTAATACAACATTATATGTTAGCCATACTTAGTAATAAATTTAAAAAATTCACACTTAAAACTAATCTACCAAGAAAGAAAAGAAGGAAGGAAGGAAGGAAGGAAGGAAGGAAGGAAGGAAGGAAGGAAGGAAGGAGGGAGAGAGGGAAGGAAAGAAGGAAGGAAGGAAGGAAAGAAGGAAGGAAAGAAGGAAAGAAGGAAGGAAGGAAGGATGGGAAAGGCAGCTGACACCTGGTACATGTCTTTTGCTCCTTCTTTGTCCTTCCTTGCTTTTTCTGCCAGCAGCATTTTGATGCTCCCACCTCCACTGTGGACCATGAAATTGAAGGTGACAATGCCTGAACCCAACTGAAAGGGACAAATTCCATGGTGGCTTCATGGCATAGAGACACCTTGTAGGTCCTGTGGTGGTTCCTGGGATTTTTCATGAGAAAGTAACAAATAAATGTCTATTTAAATTATTGTTGCTTTGGATCTGTATTATCTTGCAGTGGAATCTAATCTTTTTAAAAAATATTTATTTATTTGGAAATAGACAATAGCACACGAGCAGGGGAGAGGCAGAGAGAAAGAGAGGGAGAGAGAGAATCTCAAGCAGGCTCCGTGCTGTGAGCCCTGAGCTCAACATAGGGCTTGATCCCACAAACCATGAGATGATGACCTGAACCAAAATCAAGAGTCAGACGCCTGACTGACTGAGGCACCCAGGTGCCCTGGAACCTAATCTTAATAGAAACTCCTATCACTCAGAAAATTCCAGATGACTTGGCTACTTATTTATCATGTAAATACCAATTCAGCTTCCCACAGTGAAAACGTGCATTTGAGAGAAAATTCTAATCAGTATCAGATTAATTCATTATACAGTTTGGGCATCAAACTTCAAAATCTTTTTGAAGTTATGTAAATGATTTGCTGATCTCGAAATTAGAGATATAAAAGTCAGTGCCCAGCTTTGGTGCCAACCAGGAGCCCAGTGATCATTGGGTGGTATAATGGAACATGAACCAGACTAGAAAAGAATCTGTACTTTGTCTTAGATGGCCTATAGCTCATCCAGTTACTGTAAGCTAGTCACGTAATGAGTCTCAACTTCCTCATCCATAATAGAAGGGAATGAACCAAATCTCTAGGGTTTAAGGACTTTGAGATTTGCTGGCGGTAAATCCAATCTGTTATATCATGTACAGATAGACTCATAACACTTATTATGCTATGGATCTATTATCACAGCATAAATATATATAAACATTTCCCTCTTTCTCTCAAACTTCCACTTTAGTATGTGTAGAGCCACGTTCGTTTGTGTGAGGTGTGTGGTTCCTGGGTAAATAGCTACCCACGTCCTCTTCATTTCCTTGGATTATCACCCTCACTAATTAAGAGAAAAACTATCAAGTATATCACTTATATAATCACTTCCTCCAGAAATTTTTCATTTTTTAAAAAGGATAAATTTAAGTAGAAGTCTTGGAAAGATCTGTGGACTTCCTACTGAAACAAGAGACGATGGGAAGTCACTGAAGTGTTGTGTTTATATTTGAGATTCCCTCAAGATCAGGTCTCCAAGTCTTAGGTTTCATAGATTCAGGACTAGCAAGAACAGAGAGCCTAAGGTCACAGTTTTCATAGGATTGGAAGTAAATTAAGAGACCAGCAAGCCGCATTCATTTACCCAGAGCAGGCAAGAAAGGGATACGACGTCAAGTGTATACTTGAGATTTAAAATCTTTTAAATTTTACTTCTTTTCTTCATATTAATGGGTGAAATAATTCACTCTTTAGGGAAAAGAATGAGTTGTCCTAAAATCTAAAATTAACAAATGTGTAAATGAACAAAAACCACCCAATGAAAAGAAGTAAATGACGTTTATTTGGCACTTGGTGTAACCAGGGAGTCAGCCCCCATCACCTGTGTCCTGGCAGAGATGCAAAGGCGGGCAGGGTGGGAAGGCTCTTAGGGAAGAAAGGAATGGCTTCCGGTGTGTAGGTTTGTGGTGGCGGAGGTTGTGGGCACTGGGAGACTGGGGGCCGCTGACCAGGGGTGGGGCACCCATGTGATTGCATAGGGGTACAGAGCTGGCTTTTCCTGGTTGCTCCTAAATTGGAAACAGGGCTAAAAATGAAGAAATCTCTCAATTATTAATCAGGTCCATTTTAGTTTGATGGATACAAGTGGTTATTTGGCTTTTTGGAATGATTGCCGCAGTCAGTCTGTGTGTTTATATTTTCTGTCTCTCACAAATCAGTCATCTGTTAGAATAAGCGTTAGCTGCTCTGTGCAAAGAAACCAAATTGGCATGAGTTGGGGAGACAGAACAACGTGATGGGTTGTAGTCTCAGAAAATAATATATAATATCATGTTTGGGGGTGTGATCTTCTGACCTCATTAAAAAAAATCATCAGGAAAAATCTAGATCTCATAGCAGAGCAACTTTCTTCTAGACTCTCCCAAGACTTTAAGTTTTGGAGATTGTAAAAATGCAATCAACAATCAGATTTTCCCATTTCATTGAAGAAAAACAGCCCTATCAAAGTGAGGGGAGAAGTCTGCTGGGGGTCCTTATTCTAGAAAATTCTGTAACTTTTTTTCCTTCAAATAGTACTTCTTTTTTCCCCTCCTTCAAATATTATTTCTGTTCCATTCTCCCAACTGGAGTCTTTTCATAAATAAGTTGGAGTTTTTCATTCTTTCATTCATTTAAAAAAAAACTTTCTATTTTTTCCATCTCCTTATTTCTTGCTTGATTCTTAGATGTATTTTCAACTGATTAGTTCCCTCTTCTGCTGCATTTAGCCTACAGTTCAACCTGTGTGTAGAGTTTTATGTTGATGGCTATTTGGCACCTTTTCAATCACTTTGTCCTTTTTAAGGTAATTCTGCATTTTTGCATTATATATTCAACTATTCATATATTTACATATTCAAACTTTAAAAACCTACTCATTTAGAAATATTTTTCAGATTCCCTTATTTTTGCATTTCTGGGAGTGAGTTATCTCCCATCTTTAGGTTTATTTTGGGAGCTCAAGTTCTAGCTGCGCATCACACGTAGGGCTGAAGTTCCAGACTTCTGTTCTTCCTGGGGCAGTAATTTCCAGTGACAAGGCACCCAATGGGCTCAACTCATGTTGACATTCAAGAGCCATCTCTCTGATTTTGAATTCCTTCTGTGACTCAAGCCTCTGGGGATATCCTTTTCTTGCTACTGAGTTTGGCTCTCTATCTAACAATGATTCTATCCGGCATTTCTCTGAGCAAGAGGCAGTGAGATCTGTTACATCTATGTACTGTCTAGCGTCAACCAATACTTATGATGTGTCTGCTGCATATCTACTGTAGCTAGGTGCAGAGAATGAGAAATAAGGCACAAGCTTCTTCCTCAGGGCAAGTAGAGTCCAGAGATCCAGATGGATGAATGAAACACTTATACTAAATACAAGAGGTCTAGTGGTGGTGCAAGTGTCCCAAGGTATACTAGTGTGGGGGACATCTGACTCAGGTTTAGGGGAAGGGTGAGGGTAGGCAAAGAAAACGCCTATTCTTCAAAACAAAGCCTCCATTGGAAAAGATGAATGTGAAAGGGAATTTGGTGGGGAAAACATTTTTGGCTTTACTTTATTTTAGAATCTATGTGTGGGCCCAACACCCACACTCACACACGGAAGGTCTTGCCTCCCTAGATCCCAAAGCCTAGATTTTCACTAGCTTCCTGTTTCTTTCAGCACAAGAGGTTATTTGGTGAATCATTTATTTGGCAGACATCATCCCAACAACTGTTAAGGTAACTTCCTCAAAGATTAGTTTTACTGCTGGGACATAGATTGTATATCCTGGAAGACTTTGAATCATTGCCAGCTGTCATTGTAAATATTTTTCTTAGGAAGAAGTTCCCAATGAATAAGAAGCTTAATTCCATTGTTGTTGTTGTTAACCATTAAAAAAGTGCTGACACAGGATGTTCGCCCTGGATATTATTCTGTTGGAAATCCAGTCCAATCTAGTTGTTACCAGGATTTCTTAATCTAGCAGCTTCCCTGGTCTCTTACCTACTAGATGCTCTTAGCATCACCCAGACTGTAAGTCATGACTAAATGTTCCAGACAGTGCTGTGTGTCTCCAGATGTCTCTAGAATCCTAATTCTTTTTTAAAAAATTTTCTTAATGTTTATTTATTTTTGAGGGGGGGGGGGGAGAGAGAGAGAGAGAGAGAGAGAGAGAGAGAGAGAGAGAGAGAGAGACGAAGCCAGAATCTGAAGCAGGATCCAGGCTCCGAGATGTCAGCACAGAGCCCGACGCAGGGCTCGAACCCATGAACCATGAGATCATAACCTGAGCCGAAGTCAGTGCTTAGCCAACTGAGCCACCCAGGTGCCTGAATCCCAATTCTTTATTTTAGACATAAGAAATGGGGACCCAGAGAGGGTAAGTGATGAGCCTTAGACTATGCAGCTCGATGGAAACAGACCATGGGATAGCCACCCTGGTCTTCCATTGCCTGCCCTCAGGCTGTTTCCACAGAAATTGCAATAAGAGCGGCTGGCTTCCATCAGTTAACCAAGCATCCTGTTTGTAATAGAGCCCTGGGTTCAGACCCTCAAAATAACATCACTTCTACTGAAAAACTCAGGTTCAGCAAGCTATTTGAGTTGCCCGCCATTTACTTAAGAACCTAGATTTCTGTGAAATTTCAGTGATGCTCCTTGATGGGATTCTGTGTAACCAAGATGTTCTTTCCAAGGTCATGGTTACTTTTTGAGCAAATATCTCTTCCTACCTCCTTTACTTGTGGGGGGGAAAAAACACATGCCTTGAGCCAGTCTTGGAGGATTTCTGTAGACCTGATCATTCTCTGTGGTACCAGGGACTGGGTGATCAGATGTTTGCCAAACTGTAAATAAATCCTTATACCGCTTTTGTTCATTTGATAATAGGTTGTAATATATGCAAATTTAGAGTCTGCTTCACGAAAACACCTCGTTTCATTATTTCTTCTAGTCGGTACATTCAGATGCCTAGGGGGAAAAACCCCAAATTCACATTTTGAAGCCCTCTGGTCCTGTCATTCGCCTCTTCCTATCATATTGACGAATAAGTAAAGGAGTCAGCAAAGGGTGAAGGAAAGCAGGCTCCAGAATGTTTTGCCTTATCCTTAGAAGACTGTATCTCTGCGGGGCAGCCCTCCGTGGCTGGTGAGAAGCTCCCTCACTTACAAGTGGTTCAGGGTCACTCGGCTGGCCCAGCTTGGATTCTGACACTGCCGTCCTGTTGTCATCGACTCTGGAGACTTGTGCCTAGAAATGACCACCAGTGATATTCTAGCTCCACTCCAATTTATGTCAGTGTGCCAGGGACAAAATTCACAACTTTTTCTCGGTGCTGCGGGGATCTGTCTGGCAGGGCACATCCTCACCGACAGCCGGTGCCAAGGGCCACAGCAGCTGTCTCTTGCCCTTGGCCGAGATGACCGCAGCGCCGGGAGACAGCTCAGGAATGCTGCTGGCGTCATCCGGGGCTCAGCACCCTCACCTGCTTACGCTGCATCTGCCAGTGTCTCCAGACTGTGTGACGGACGCACCGCGCCGGTGATGACTTCCGCGCTGGCTTTGTGCAGAACCCGGAAACACTCACAGTCAGCCTGAAGTCTGGGGGTGGAAACAAAACCAGGTCAACGCTGCACAGTCAGGACACCGATATGGAGGCCCTCAGAGCCCCCACCTCTTTCCTCTGAATTCCTACCACCTCTGCGCTGTTCCCAGAATTGGGTTGTGTTGAAGTCCAGGGAGCCGAAGCCTATCTCCTGGTCTCTTTTCATGCATAGCACAGTGTCTGATGTGGCAGCGTGGGAGAGCAGGAAGATCACTAATTGAGTCTAATATCTGGATGCCAGTCACGCTCTGACAGTTTTATGAGCTCGGGTAAAGGGCTCGGTTGCTGGGGGCCGGGCTTCCTCTCAACCGGCTGGCACTGTGGTTTCCCACCGCTTCTGAGAGTTGAGTGTCCTAGTTCACGGGGCTGCACACTCGTCCCTGAGCATCTGGCCGAAGTTAAAGTCACTGATGAGGCTTCCGAAAATGTGGTTAGCTCTGACGCGCCGGTTCCTAAGACTGTAATGTAGCTGCTTTCTCTGATGCCCGTTTAGGGCCACATCACACATTTCGTGAAGAGCCCACACTGTTGTTGCACAGAGCCTTTCCGTTTGTACATGACATATGCCCACGTATGCACATGCGTGTGTATATGTTAGTAGTGTAGAAACATGAAAAACACTTCGTAATAACTTCATTGTGAACCAAGATGGAGAAAATGCAAACATTTTTGGTAAAATGATGTATTTTCTGGGGACTCAGGAGCAGGATCCCTTCCCTGATTTCTGGGAACGCACGGTGAGGACAATGAGGCCTGACTGGTAATCTCTTTGAGACTCTCGCATTCTCCCCGCACGTCCTTTGTGGTGATGTGTTTTGGCTTGGACGGCACCTGATCAGATATCACTGAGGTCACTTAAAAGTATTTGGAATCGGGCAGCCGGCCTCTGCCCCAGGAGAGAGGACAGCAGAGATCCAGAGATACACTGTGCGATGGAAATTTTCGCAAGGACTGAAGTGTTCGGTGTACTGTTCAGTCTGACAGCAAGTGGCCACGAGTAGCTATTGAGCTTTGAGATACAGCAAATGCACCTGAGGTACGACACTTTAAATTTAAATTAATAAATTTTAAGTTACACGAAGATGTGGTATATATATACATTGGAGTACTACATGGCAATGAGGAAGAATGAATCTGACCATTGTAGGAAAGTGGATGGACCTTGAGGGTGTCATGCTAAGCGAAATAAGTCAGGCGGAGAAGGATAGATACCATATGTTTGCATTCATAGGTCTAACAGGAGAGACCTGGCAGGGGACCATGGGGAGAGGAAGGGGGAAAGAGAGCGGGGAAGAGTAAGGGACACAGATCAAGGGAGACTACTGAATACTAGAGACGAACTGTGGACTGAAGGGGGAGGGGGAGAGAGGGAGGGGGTGATGGTCATGGTGGGGGGCCCTGGTGGGGAGAAGCACTGGGTGTTATATGGAAACCAGTTTGACAATAAACTACTAAAAAAATAAAGTTACAGACATGTGTGGTTAGCCACGATCATATTGGACATCGGTTAGAAATCCTCTCCCTCAGGCTTCCCCAGGGGCCTGCAGTTGTCAGCTGACTCAAGCCTGGAGCTCTTTTTTTGTTTGTTTTTTACATTTATTTATTCTGAGAGGGAGGATCCGAGCTGTCAGCATAGAGCCAGATGCAGGGCTCAAACTCACAACCCCGAGATCATGACCTGAGCCGTAATCAAGAGCTGGCTGCTTAACTGACTGAGCCATCCAGGTGCCCCAAGCCTGGAACTCCTTTTTTTTTTTTTTTTTAATGTTTTTATTTTTAAGACAGAGAGAGACAGAGCATGAGAGGGAGAGGGGCAGAGAGACAGGGAGACACAGAATCCGAAGCAGGCTCCAGGCTCTGAGCTGTCAGCACGCGGGGCTCGAACCCATGAACGCCAGCTCATAACCTGAGCTGAAGTCAGATGCTCAACTGACTGAGCGACTCAGGCGCCCCGCATTCTGGGGCTCTTAACTGAAAACCCCACGTCCTGGTCCAGCCCTGAAGACCGCGGGCCGCTCCTGTAGGTTGTGCAGGCTTCAGTCTCGGTGTCTGCTCACCCATCTGGGCGCCCATTTCCGACTCCTTCAGTCCCCCGGCACGCACGCGCACACGCACACACAACCCGGTTACCGCGGGACTAGGTGCAAGCGGCCGGGACTGTGGACCACTAGCCCTCTGCCACTGCCTTTACTAATCCTCGACAGGCAGAAAATCTGCTGCAACACCTCTCTCTCCTCCATCTGCTAAAGAGAGGCCCTCGGCCTACCTGAATGTCCACAGTGCAGGGAAGCACCCTGAGTCCGACAGTCCTTGCCCCTCCCCCTCGAAGGCAGGTGCTCTTCCCCCCCCCCCCGCCCAACCCCCCGCCTTGCTCCCTCTCTCAGCTGCTCCCATCCGATCCCAGAGATGGTAGAGCCTATTTTCCTTTGCAGCTCTGCTGATCGGTCTTCCGTGGCAGAAGCCATAAGCGAGTTAATATTCAGTTATACGATGCAGGGCCCCTCAAAATATATTCCTGCAAAGTACAGTGCTGGCCCGAACTGGATTCGTTTCAGCTGCAGTTAAAACCAGATTCTGTCTCTCACCCGCCTCTCTGTGAATGACCAGAAAAGAGCTTCTCAATGTCAGATTTTTTCTCTAGCACATTTTTTTTCTTTGACTCATATGGCTGTTCCCAATATTCAAGTGGGCAGCTGATCTAGTAGCGAATGAATTCATTTTATTTTTAAGCTAGAAATATTTCTGTTAATAGCCTTTAAACAAACAAACAAAAAAACCTGAGTTCATATTTTCAACTTTTGGGGAAAAAAATGAAGCGGCCAAGTTTGCAAGACGAGACTCCTGAACTGTGGATTAATAGCAACTCCATTCTTCCAGTAGCTCAGGATAAAGACCTTGATTTCCAGCCCAGCATTTCTCCACTAGGGTCTCGTTACTGACTCTAGAAGAAGATGTGTGTCATCTCCCCTCCCCCGGTCTCTGGCACCCTGGCCTCTTGCCTATAGGCCAGCCTCTCCCGCAGGACCCGCCTCCTTATAACCCCTCCCCACCTCCTTCAGGACTCAGTGGGTGCTCACCTTGTCAGAGCCTCCCCCACCCCAACGCAGGGTGCAGACACACAGCTCCTGCTCTATCTAGTTTTCCTTTCCTTTCCTTTGCTCTTTAAAGCATATTTTACATAGTTCCTATGTTTCATTTTTATCTCTCCCATCACAGTGCAGATTCCTGAGGTTGGGGATTTATGTCCCTCGCTCCCTGCTCTGTCACCTGCCCAGAGGAGCGCCTCGCCCTGGCCCCCACTCACGAATGAGTCTTCCCCGGGGTAGTACCCACATTCTGTACTTTGCTGTAGAAATTGGCTTGCTTTGAAGTGACTGTCCCTAACATAGATACATAAATCAAACCTTGGCTCCAGCAGCCTCCCAACCCTGCAACCGTGGAAGGAGTTTCTCAAACTTAATATTGTAGGACCTTCTTTATTTAATTAATTTGTTTATTTAGGTATAATTGGTGTACCATAAACTGCACGTACTTCAAGTGTAAAGTTTGACATGCTCACCTGCAAAACCGTTACTACAGTCAAGATAATGAAGGCATCGCTCATCTCCCCAAATTTCCTCCTGCCATTTGCAATCATCCCTGGTGGTCCAGCCCCACCCCTCTCCATACAGCCACCCATCTGCTGTCACTAGAGGTAGTCTACATTTTCTAGAGCTTTGTGTAAATGAGATCACACATTCTGTTCTTTTTCCAGCATTGTTCACTCAGCGTATTATTTTGAGAACCGTCTATGTTGTGTAGATCAGTACTTCTTTCCTTTTTACAGCTGTTGACAGACCCTTGGGTGATTTCCAATCTGGGGTTATGACTAAGAAAGCTGTTGTCAACAGTCATGCGTGAGTCTTTGTGTGAACATGTGGTTTCATTTCTTCTGGGTAAATACGTAGGAGGGAGGTGGCTGGGTCATACAGTAGGTATATGGTCAACTTTTTTAACTGTTTACTTAATTTATTTTGAGATGTAGCGGGGGTAGGGAGACAGGGAGAGAGAGAATCCCGATCAGGCTCCACACTCAGCATGGAGTTTGATGCAGGGTTTGTTCTCACAACCCCAAGATCATGACTTGAGCGGAAATCAAAAGACCAGATTTGGTTTCATTAATTTTCCCTATTTTTTTGACTGTTCTATATTCATTGGGTTTTTGTTGTTGTTGTTATTGTTCTGATTAGTGTATTTTATTTCCTTGGCTTATGTTGAGTTTAGTTTGGGTTAGTTTTCCTAGTCTCTTAAGATGAGGTCTGAGGTTATTGACTTGGGACTTTTGTCCTTTCAAATATAGGAATTTAGTGTTATAAATTTTCCTCTAACTATAGCTTTGGTGTTATTCCACAGAATTTGGCTTCTGATGTGTTAATTTTTATTAAATTCAAAGTTGTTTCTAATTTTCCTTTCAATTTCCTTACTGTTCCATGGATTATTCAAAAATATCTTATTTAATTTCTAAATATTTGAGGATTTTCCAGTGATCTTTCTGTTATTGATTTCCAATTTAATTTCATTTTGGTCAAAGAACATATTTTGTGTGACTTGAATCTTTTTAAAGTCGTTGAGACATATTTTATGGACTAGACTATGACAGTCTTGGTAAATGTTTGGTATACACTTGACAGGCATGTGTATTCTGCTATTGTTGGGTAGAGGGTTCAATAAATGGCAATTAGGTCATTTTGGCTGGTAGTGTTTTCATGTCTATATAGCCTGTCTTTTCTGACTGCTTGTTTAATTGGTTATTGAGAGAGGGATATTTATATCTCTGACTATAAATATCAATTCATCCATTTCTCCTTCTATATCTATCAGTTTTTTATTCATGTTTCTCAAAGTTCTGTTGTCAGTTATATAAACATTTAGGATTATTATATCCTCTTGATAAATTAATCATTTATCTTATTGAAATAACCTTTAATCTCTGGAAATATTATTTGCTCTATAATTTACTTTGTTTGATATTAGAATCCACTGTAGCTTTCTTTTGACTCCTGATAGCAAGTCATATCATTTTTCATCCCTTTTGTTTCACGTTCTGGTTTCTTATGTATAGTGTGTTTCTTGTAAGCAGCGTTTAGTTGGATGTTGCTTCCTTTATACACTCTGACAACATGTGCCTTTTAAAACTCTTAACTGAGCTCTTTAGATCATTTACATTTAATGTGAAGATTTACAAGGTTAGATTTAAGTCTTTCATCTTGCTACTTATCTTTTTGTTCTTTTTTTCCTATGTTCTTTCTTCTTCTGGATTATTTATTATTATTCCATTTAGTCTCTTTTGTTGACTTCTTACCTAAAACTGTTTGTTTTGCTATGTTGCTTTAGAGTTTACAGTTATCATACTTCAAGAGGTATTATGTGACTTCCATATATCCTACACTGTATACTATTGTATATACTGTATATGTGTGTGTGTATATATATTACATATATAATATATATACAGTAGTAAAACTCTATTTTCTTCTTGCTTTCATGGTATTGTTAACATACCTTTTTACTAAATCCTCACAAACATTAAATAAAATAAAAACAGTCTTTTTGGTTATTGTTAAAAAGCTTTAAAAGTTAAAAAGATTTTTGTTTAAAAACTTGAAAACCTAAAGTTTAAAATATTTTTGCCTAAAAAGTTGGCTATTTTTTAGGATACTTCTTTTTTTCATTTTAAGTAATCTCTATGCCCAACGTCTGGCTCAAACTCACCACTCCAAGATCAAGAGTCACATCCTCTTCCAACTGAGCCAGCCAGGTACCCCCAAAAGTTAGCTATTGTTTATTTAATTTTAATTTTTTAATTTAAATATTTATTTTGAAACAGAGAGAGCGAGTGTGAGTGGGGAAAGAGCAGGAGAGGGAGAAAGCATCTCAAGCAGTCTCCACATTGTCAGCACAGAGCCCGGCATGGGGCTTGAACTCACAAAATGTCAGATCATGACCTCATGTTGAAATCAAGTGTTGGACACTCAACCTACTGAACCACCTGGGCACTAATGATAAGAAAAAAAATCTGACATACTTACAAATGTAATAGCACTCAGGGTGCCTTTTATTTCTGTGTGTATATCAGTGATTCTTGGCTGAATGTGATTCTCAGCTGGGTGTGATTTTGACCACTGGAGACATTCGGCAGTGTCTGGATAAAGAGTTGTCCAGCTCCCAACATCACCAGCGGCAAGCTTGAAAAAATGCTGGTGTGAATCCATATTTTCATTTGGTTTCACTTTTCTTTAGCCTAAAAGGCTTCCTTTAACATTTTTTATAATGTGGCTCTGCTGGTGGGAAATTCTTTCACCTTGTTCAGAATTTGGTCTTTATTTGGGCTTCATTTTTAAAAATACTGCATAGAATTTTAGATTATATTTTTTTAAATCTTAGTACTCTAACGATATATTCCACTATCTTCTTGTTTACATTATTTCCAAAAAGAAATCTGCTGTCATCCTTATCTTTGCTCCTGAATACCTATTGTGTCCTTCTTTGGTTGCTCTTCAGATTTTATCAGTGGTTTGTACTATTTGAATATGAAGTGTCTTTGTATGATTTTTAAACGTTTCTCACTCTCAGGATTAGATAAGCATATTGAATCTGTGGATTTATACTTTTCACCAAATTAGGAAAATTTTTATCTATTATTTTTTGAAATAGTTTTTCTGTTGTCCCCCTCTCTTCTTTAGGAACTCCAAATATATGTATATTGGGCTATTTGAAGTTGACTGTAGTTCACTGAATTTATAATTTTTTAAGTTCTTTTTTTCTTTGTATTTTATGTTAGATAGTGTCTATTGCTATGCTTTTAGTCACTTCTCTTTTTCTTTTGCTATATCTAATCATCTGTTAATCACATCTAGTATATTTTTCATTGAATAATTTGTAGTTTTCATCTCCAGAAGCCTGATTTGGGTCTACTTAACTTTTCGAACATCTCAAATGTAGTTATGTAGTTGTCATAATGTTTTATGTCCTTGTCTGTGAATTCTAACATTTGATCAAGTCTGGGTTGGTTTGGACCAGTTGGCTTTTCTCATCATTATAGTTTGCTTCCTGTTTCTTTGCCTGCTTGGTGAAATTTACTTTGGTGCTGAGTATGCAGTACATTTATAAACATTCTTAAGCTTTGTTTTGGGATGAAGTTAAACTGCCTGGAAAAGTTTGATCCTTCTGGATCTTTCTTTTAAGAATTAGCTGGAACAGAGCAGCATTCAGTCTCAGGCTAATTATTCGACACTACTGATAAAAGACTACTTTGAGTACCCTATCCAATGACCATTAATTATGAAGCTTGCCTCTTGCTGTGGGGACAGGCACTTCTTCTGGTCCTGTGTGAGTGCTTGCCCTCTTCTCTCTAGCCTCTCAGACAGTTCTTTCTCATGCCTCAGGGTATCCTCAAGTGTATGTGCCTACCACTATTCTGCTGGATTCCTGAGGGGTTCCCTCCACAGTTCTCAGGAATTCTCTCTCCATGCAGCTCTCTCCTCTCTAGCACTTTATTCTGCAAACTCGAGGCACCTTGATCTCTTACACTTCCAGCTCTGTTTGTTTAGTATCACTCTGTTTACCCAGGGAGTCAACCAGGCACCACCTTGATTCCCCATCCCTGTACGGTGTTCTGGAAACTCTCATGACAGTGAGCTGGGGTGATCGTAGGACTCACCTGGTCTATTTCCCATCTCCCAGGATCACTGTCCCTCATTGTCTGGTGTCCAGTGTCTTGAAACCTGCTGTTTGATATATTCCCTTTGGTGTGTATGATTGTTTCAGGAGGCAGTCTGTTTGTCAGAAGCAGAAGGTACAAAGAAGCCAATTTTTACTTTCTTCTTACGAACATGTATGCATGTGGCTACACTGGGGATGTATTTAATAGCTATTATCTTAAGCAAGTTTGATCCTAGTTTTATACTGGAACTGAACAGATCATGGGTTTTGCTTGCTAGATAAATTACTCCTTCCAGGAACTGACTGCCTTAGAGTCTTCCTGCCCTCATGTATCTGCCTGTCACTGATTTGCTTTCAGAAACCTCTTTTCACATAAAGGGAATTATTCCCTTCTCAGTGAAGGTCTTTGGTCCTATTAACTACCCACTTGAAGTCCAGTTACATTCACTCTTTCAAATCTCAGTTTTTGCTCTCTTGAGAATTTTATGAACTGACTTCTCCTAAAGGGATCAGAGCACATTTCTAGTTTTAAAAATCTAAGCCTAAAGTAATACAACTTCTAAAAATATAGGTACCATGATGAAATCCTCAGGCATGGAAATGCCTCAATATTTTACAAAGATGTTCAACAAGTAAATAGTTGATGTGTAAATGGTTAGATTTCCAAGCAAGGTGCACCTGTGTCTCCAGAGGGTACACAGGCACTGAGATCTTAAAAGCAGAAATAGTAGCAAGACAGTCTCTACCAGCATAGAAATAGCCTGTTCTCTGCAGAAATGGAGAGCAAGGCAAAGTCAGTACATTTTAGGAAGCTGAAACTTTGTGCCAATGATTTTTTCCCAGTTTGGTCTTTTTGTCTTAAGGAGTTTTAACTTCCAAAGGAGATTGAAATTTAAATAGGTATTTTTCTTTTATTTCTTCCATTGCTTTTATGTCATGTTCTTTTATTAGGGGTGTGAGATAAGAAAACAATATTATATTTTCCAAAATGTCAAGAAATTTTCCCAGCACCATTTCTTTAAAACTACTCATCCTTGTTGATTTGCAATGCCATTTTTGTAAAATATAGACTTCTTATATATATACTAAGATATGTTTGTGGACTCTCAGCTCTATTTCTTTTTCTGTCTTCTACAAGTATAATGCTACTCTAAATTATAGAAAAGGTCTTCTGTAGAAAAGACCTGTATTCTTCTTATTCACTGATTATTCTTATTCCTTCAAATCTACCCTCCACATAAAATTTTGTTAGCTTTTTAAGGCTCAAAAAACAAACCACCACTAAATTTTCCTTGGGATTAAATAGAACACTTCAACTCTTTAGAAGAACTGTCATTTGACAGTACTTTAATCTTCTCAATCATTCCATTCAGAAGTATTTTCTCTCGGAATTTGTGCAACTCAGTTACAAAAATATCAAAAAATATCTTTATATTTACTGAGATCTGAGTATATTTCTTGTCCATTTTTTAATAATTTTTTCTCATGTTGTTTTTTTATTATTGATATTGTGGTTGGGAATTTTGGGCTTTCTAACTTATTTTTGCTGGTTGATAGGAAAGAAAGATCTTGATGTTTGGACATTTTCCATCCAACTACTTTAATAGTTTCCTCTAAATTTCAGTAGGTTTTGTATGATGTTTTTCTTAATGAACAGGTTACTTGGCAACTCTTTTTTTAATTTTTATTTATTTTAAGTACATTTTAATTAGTTAACATAGAGCGTAATATTGGTTCCAGGAGCAGAATTCAGTGATTCATCATGTGCATACATCACCCAATGCTCATCACAACAAGCGCCCTCCTGAATGCCCATCCCCAACTTAGCCCATCTTCCATCTACCTCCCCTCCATCAACCATCGGTTTGTTCTCTATCATTAAGAATCTCTTGCGGTTTGTTTCCTTCTTTTCTCTTCCCCTCTTCCCCCTATGTTCATCTGTTTTGCTTCCTAAACTCCACATGAGTGAAATCATATGGTATTTGTCTTTTTCTAGTTGACTTATTTCACTTAGCATAATACATTCTACCTCCATTCACATTGTTGCAAATGACAAGATTTCATTCATTTTGATCGCTGAGTAGTATTCCATTGTGTGTGTGTGTGTGTGTGTGTGTGTGTGTGTGTGTATCACCTCATTTTTTTTTAATTTACACTGAAGTTAGCGCATGGTGCAATAATGATTTCAGGAGTAGATTCCGGGGCACCTGGGTGGCTAAGTCAGTTGAGCGCCCGACTTTAGCTCAGGTCATGATCTCACTGCTCATGAGTTCAAGCCCTGCATCAGGCTCTGCACTGACAGCTCAGAGCCTGGAGCCTGCTTTGGATTCTGTGTCTCCCCCTCTCTCTGCCTTTCCCATGCTCATGCTCTATCTCTCTTTGTTTCTCAATAATAAATAAATGTTTTTTTAAAAAAGGAGTAGATTCCTTAAAGCCCCTTACCCATTTAGCCCATCCCCCCACAATCCCTTCTACAACCCTCTGTTTGTTCTCCATATTTAAGAGTCTCTTAGGTTTTGTCCCCCTCCCTGTTTTTATATTATTTTTGCTTTCCTTCTTTTATGTTCATCTGTTTTGTATCTTAAAGTTCTCATATAAGTAAAGTCATGATATTTGTCTTTCTCTGACTGACTTATTTGATATGTAAATGGTAAGATTTCCATAATATCTTTAGCATAATACTCTCTAGTTCCATCCACATAGTTGCAAATGGCAAGATTTCATTCTTTTTGATCGCTGAGTAATACTCCACTGTATACACATACCACATTTTCTTTATCCATTCATCTGTCGATGGACATTTGGGCTCTTTCCATACTTTGGCTATTGCTGATAGTGTTGCTATAAACATTGGGGTGCATGTGCCCCTTTGAAACAGCACACCTGTATCCCTTGGATAAATACCTAGTAGTGCAATTGCTGGATCATAGGGTAGTTCTATTGTTAATTTTTGGAGGAACCTCCATAATGTTTTCCAGAGTGGCGGCACCAGTGTGCATTCCCACCAGCAGATATATCCATACCTCATCTTTATCCATTAATCAGTTGATGGGTATTTTGACTCTCTCCATAGTTTGGCTGTTGTTGATAATGCTGCCATAAATACTGGGGTGCATGTAGCTCTTCAAATCTTCATTTTTGTATCCTTTGGGTACTGCAATTCCTAATATTCTCTTACTTAGAGTCTGTGTAACGACACGAGAAAGCTCTATGAAACGCTGAGTTGGAGAGGGGGGACTACTAACAGCAAACTTTTGGAAACCCCCTTATTCTATGGTGTATTTTGCTATAAAATTCCTAGAATTCCTTAGGGATCAATAGAACTTTAGGTATAACACACCAAACTCTTTTTCAGAGAATAAAAGAGTCACTGATACGTAACTGTTGTACCGTCAGGTGCTGGGGGCAGGGCGGAGAAAGAAACATTAGCGACCTCCTTGTAATGAGCAGACATCAAGGTTCCGACACATCCTAGTAAAGTTACACTTTTAATGCTACCTGTATTTTTCTCAGCAAGAGATTTCAGCATAGTCCCCTTTTGTCTCAAAATGATGCACTTTATTTCAGAACAGAAACAGAAAGGAAGATTCCACGAGCTCCCCAACTGCTCTTCTAGGCTGTTTTCTAAGTAAGCAGCATGCCGCGGGTTACAGTATGGCACTGGCCGTATCTCAGGGAGTGTCTGTCACGGCCAATCCAAACAAACTGTGAACTTTCAAATAGAAAGTCGCTGCTCTAGAGTCACGTTTATCTGGGAGGTTGAGGGGGTGCTGGCACTCAGGGCGGCGCCCCAGGAATAGATACCCCGACGGGAACTTGCATCCTTAAAACCACGAAAAAGGCTTTAAAAAGCTCTGCAAGCACACACCCTGAAAGACACGGCTATTCGGATCCCCTGGAGGGGGCCAGCTTTTCAAAGTGATTCGCAACTCTTTCCTCCTGTCTTGGCTTGAAAGCCCTGTGAAAAAAATTCCCTGGAGGGAGAAATGAGCTTGACCCCAAGGGTCAGGTGGAGCCAGGTTCCCAGAGAGCTGAGGACAACTAATTTTCTGCAGCATAACCTCTGATGTTCGCCAAAAAAGGGATGGGAACTGGATCTCTAGCTCCCTAGAAAACACTCATTAACTTCTTCAACAGATCCAGAGAGAGCTTGTTATTATGTGCCCAAGACTGGGTTACAGAGAATGCAGACAATCTGGTCACGGGCATTGGGGAAATCATTACTGAAGTGTGGGCAGGAAGTCGGGAGGGACCTCCACAGTCAACTACAGGGGATTATTCCTCTCCCCTGTAAGTGTCAGGGACTGAGCCAGACACACAAGGCAAGGAATAGTTAGAAGGGAGTAGGTCGTCAGTGAGTTCAGTGGCTCTTGTAGATGCGTATCACTTGGGGGAGTTGTAATGGGTAAAATAGTTATATCAGAACCCGGGGCTCCCCTCTGTGCTCTTATCACCTCTGCGGTCTGGAGTGCCCCAAATGTCTATTTCCTGAAAGATGGAAATAGTTGTATCTATGTCATAATGCTGTGGAGACATTTGTTGAGAAAACGTGTGTGTAAGATTTTTGTAAATAGAAAGTCCTCCACAAATATAGCTTTGGGTGGTAGGTTTTGGTAGAAAGTTTAGTTCAAATTCATCAACATTTGCGACCACAGTGCTAATACCATAGTGAAGCTAATGGAAATGTACAATGAGCAATTAGTATCATGAACGTTCGTGACAGTCTATTTTTCTAACCACAGAATAAGATTATGATTAAATACATGTTTATTTCACAAGCCTGGAGCGTGTATATATATATAACCTTTATTCTGCAGGCTAAATAACAATTTCCCCAAAAGAGCACATATCAGTTGGGTAAACCTTTGATTTGAGGGCTTAGAGGGGAAAAGTGATTAATTTGGAGGTTGGCGGATGTCTGTAAAAGCATATACAAACTGTATGTGCCAAGAGGCTTCAAGTGGGTTATGTAAGTAGGATGAGTCAGGAAGACTGGCCGGGAGAAGCGGTTTCTGGCATTGCCGAAAGGGGACAGAGCCAGGAGGAAGCCTGAGCCACACATACTCTCACCAGGAGCTTTTCTACTTTGTTCTTGGGGTAACAGTGCCCTTGGCACTCTAAGATGAGTCAGTGTCCTGGTGACGATTCATTCCATGGACATGGGAAAAACAGATCCCCTTTAAAGCTACAGGTACTGGGCCATCACTGTCTTCATTTAGGAAGGAGGAAGAAAAGTGTTTTCCGATGAAAACAGGGAACCCCAAGCGTGATTATTAGTCACTACTGGTATGTAACCCTTCTTACTTACAAATTTCAAAACTTCAGTAACTTGTTTCATGGATGATCAGAGACCTGGCCTTCAGGGCTCAAAATCAAGAACTGTCTCCTCATCTGGGTCCGTTAGATCAAACTGTTCCTTAGCCTGTACCTCAAAATATTTGCGATGCATATGTTAATATTCCACATGAATGTGGAGGGACATCTAAAGTGTGGGCGGTGGTTTTATATTTATGCACCGATCAAGTATTTGTTGAATGCCCACGCCTCCTGTCTGCTCACCTCTTGCTAGATCGTGAACTGCGCAAGGATGATGCCGTTCACGTGCGTGTGCTCTGTCCCTAACACTGTGCCTGGAAAACGATAGGTTTCCATAAAGGTATGAGTGAGTGAATGAGCCCCTAGCAGGAGGAGAAAATAGAAGAAACATATGGCAAGTTCTTGTCTATTGTGAGCTGGTGAGGACCGGGCAGTGCTTGTTGGGGTAGCTTTACGAGGGCGGTCCGGGCTGATGGGGGAGCAGGGCGGGGGTCCCTGACACCCCACTCTCTGCAGTGTGCTCGAGGGAGATGGTCACCCCCAGCAGGGAGATCGCGCTCCGATCTGGGGCAGAGCTCCACAGCTATGCTCTTTCGTGGGAGGCTGGGCTGTTGACTCCACCTTGTGGTGTTTCCCGAGTCCTCAGGAACCCGACAGGAAGCCAGCAGAGGCCAGCTGCTGAGCCAGCCACACACACACAGCGCCCGGCCACTCACCGACCCGCTTCCCAGGGAGGAAGACCCTCGAGGAGGAGCTCCCAGGAGTTGTGGGCTCTGCCCCCCCGCCCCCTGCTCACAGAGCGGTGTCCTTAGGGACCCGTTCAAACAGGATAGTAACTCGTCCTGGGAAAATGCTATCTGATGTCCCCTGGAGAGTCTGGCTGTGGAATGGACAGCCGAGAGGGTGGCTCTCGTAGCCTTGTCTTCCCAGTGAGTCATCTAAGGGTCAGAGGAAAGTGCCGAGGGAGAGACCTGCACTCAGACCCCTGCCCGCAAGGCAGCCGTCACATCCCCGTCACACTGACACCGCCTCTCCCCTCCTGTTGGCACGGGGCTCCGCCATCGACGGGCAGGTTCGTGTGTGGTCCACAGCCTAGCTGGTCGTCTGGTGGAGACATAAGCGGGAATGTCCTGTCCCCGACACAGTGGAGGAGCTGGTCAGGTGAGGTCATGCAGCGAGTAAACCGCAGGGTGAGACCCTGCTGGACTCGGTGGAGGGCAGAGGTGAGGCGCTCAGGACCCATCCGTTCCAGCTGCCGGCAGACCTTGGTCCTTCCAACCCGCACTCGGTTTGAAGGATGGTACAACGTGTAAGTGGTTCCACTGGGTGTACTTGGCAGAGCTCCGCGGGGGAGCATCTTCCATCACCTCGGGTCCGCACATCCCGTGAGAGAGACTGCAAGAAGGAAAAGCAGAGATCTGCAGACTTACTGGAGGCATTTCTAGAGCACGCAAAACACTTCCCACGTCGCTGTGAGCATGGCAAGACAGGGAATCGAGATGCCAGAACACCAGATCCACACGAGCCTTCCAAAGAAAACATAGATTTTTTTTTTTTTAATAAGCCAGGCTTTGGAAACTGTGTATTTTTGTTCTTTGGGTTGTGTTGGACTTCAGCACGAGTGTACGTAGGACTTTGTTTTGGGAGAAGACGGTTCCAAAGGCATGGAACTGAATTAGATGGAATCAAAATGTGCCCGGGAAAGGAATCTATGTTGGCGGAGGGGAGGGAGGATGAAGCTGTCTCAAAGACGTCACAGAGTGATACAAGACAAAGACCTGGTAGGAGCAAAGGTATAAACGTCCGGACCAGTGGATCCAGGATTGTGATCTCTGCCCATTCCACCCCAAAGCAAAGGGCACTCTCTGTGTCATTTCATAAACACCCAGTTATCAGGGAGGACTACCCTGCCCCTCCCTCATCATTTACCAAGTCCCGGTTTACCTAAAATGAAGCAGGTGCACTGTGGCTTTCAACCAGAATTAAGAAAACTCCGGAAACACACAACCTTATACAAACATTTATTTTAGAAGAGCGAAAGTCACCAAATCTTTGTCAACAAGAAGTCCAGAACAAGTCATAATGGATGTTTGTGTGGACGGGGAACATATGGGATGATCAGGGTGAAGGCGTGTGTGTGCACATGCGTGCACACACACACTCACACACACTCACACACACACACTCACACATAGTCATACTGATTTGGGTGGGATCTTGTCTTCAAATTTGTATTGGGAAGTCCTAACTCTTAGTACAGAATGTGATTATATTTGGAAGTAGAGTATTTTATTTTATTTTTATGTTTATTTATTTTTGAGAGAGAGAGAGAGAGAGAGAAGCAGAGCACAGCAGGGAGGGGTAGAGAGAGAGGATGACACAGAATCCAAAGCAGGCTCTACACTGCTCAGCGCAGAGTCTGGCACAGGGCTCGAACCCATGAACCATGAGATCATGACCTGAGCTGAAGGTGGATGCTTAACCGACTGAAACACCCAGACACCCTGCCCAGTTCAAAATTTTAATGTAGTCTTGAGACACCTGGGTGGCTCAGTCGGTTAAGCGTTCAGCTTCAACTCAGGTCATGATCTCACTGTTTGTGGGTTTGAGCCCTGCGTCGGGTTCTGTGTTGACAGCTAGCTCAGAGCATGAAGCCTGCTTCAGATTCTGTGTCTCCCTCTCTCTCTGACCCTACCCCGCTCACACTCTGTGTCTCTCTGTCTCAAAAATAAATGTTAAAAAAATTTTTTTAAATAAAATAAAGACATATAAAAATTAAAAAATTTTTAATGTAGTCTTTTTTAAATTATTTTTATGCTTGACCCCTTCTCCTCTCTCACCCAAGGTCACCTGTATATAACCCATCACACTGAAGTCCGTATTTCTTTGTATCGTCATGTAATCAAAGAGCCATTTACCCCTCCCCACCCTTGCCACATACATGTATATTTTATGTGATGGCAGGTCATTGTTTTACATAATTAGGATCATATTTCACATAGTTCTCAACTTCTTGCTTTGCGCTACTCTTTACATATTTTACATTTTGAAACAATTTCAAACTTACAGAAAAGTTGCGAGTATAATTCAAAATACCTGTTTTTATTGTTGTTTTTAAGCCCTGTTCTACGTGGGCCAAGGTGAGGACGTGCTGCCTCCTTCCCTCTGAGTACTTTGATTTGTATTTCCTACGCACTGGTTGGCATCGTTAGCCTGAATATTACAGAAAGGATGCTGGCTTTTCGTGTGGACCCCCATTGGCGGTGCACAGTTTCATTTACCAAAGCTTGTGGTGTTCACCTTGATCAAGATGGTATCTGCCAGGATATTTATTTATTTATTTTTTTTTTGCTATACAGTTACTCCTTTTCCCTTTATAATTAAGAGTTTTTGGGAAGGCATCGTAACTCTCTGCAAATATCTTTTCCTCATCAAATTTTTCATTTGCTCATTTATTTATATCACATGGACTCATACTTGTTTGTTGTATTTAGTAGGTTATACTCTATTAACTATCGTTATGTATTTTGATGCCCATGCGCGCATCCTTGTGGCGTCCATCGGTATTTGAACACCTTCTTGCCTGTCATGCATTTTCCCTGCCCCAGCATCGAATCTGCTGTTTCTTAAGTATTCTCTCCCCCAGTCAGCAGAGTTAGAGATTTTATATACATGTTCACACACACATATATGTATTCACATATATGTGCATCTGATTAGATACATATATAATATACTATATATCACATAGTCTAATGTATATGTAACATACATTTTAATATCTATTATATATCATATATATTATAATCGCATGTAATGACAACCATGAACTCACATTGATACATCTGCTTCCAATTTAAAATTGCTGAGTTTATACTAGTTTTTGAGTGTTCTTATCTGTCAGTCCCATCTCTTTCAGGGAGGAATCTGGCTCTATTATTCTTAATATTCTGCTTATGTGATGGATCCTCGTGCATACAAACAGCCTTCCACTGCGCCTTCCATCATCTCCTATGTGGATGCCCTCTTCACTTGCCGCCTGCACCCCACTCTATGCCCCTGCTCCCCCCCACCCAGCTGGGGCTGTTCCCCCAGGAAGAGTCCCTCTTAGCCCTCCTGGACCAGTCACCCCATGCTGGGACACCTCCATGTGAGCCCCTCCCCTACCCTCCGGGCCTCTGAACACCTGTCTCCTCCGCTGAGCCCCTGGCATATCTTGCCAGAGCAACCTCTAGAAATAGACTCCCTTCTCACTCCCTTAGGCTCTGAAATCGCATTGGGCCGCACCCTTTTTACCCTCCTCTCTCTGCTCCAGGTCCCCTGTGCACAGGCCCCCTCCACGCCGTGTTCAGAATCTGACTTGTTTTACAAGGATGCCGTCCTCCCCCTGACCAGGCCCCTAATCCCATGTGTGACTGTCCACCCTGCTTAGCCTAGGGCTGAGTTGTTCTGGAAAGGATGGGAAGGGCAGGGCAAGGGAGAGCCACACCTTGCTGCTCTCACTCAGCAAGACCTCTGGCAAATCATTCCCAGTCACTTTGCAGAGGTGGGCAGTTCCCCCTTCCCAATAGCACACACGTTCCACGGTGTGAGCATGTCACAACAGCCACGTGTGTGCCCCTCGATGGCATTCTCGTTGTCTCCAGTGTTTTACCACCATGAACAAAGCTGCAACAAACATCCTTGTATATGACTTACACATTGAAATGTACTTTTATTTTTGGGGACAAGACTTCTGGATCAAAAATGAAGATTTTTATAATGTCTGGTGACCCTGTGACAGTGTCTGAGAAACTGAGGCTTTGGCTCTCACGTGGGGAAACGGCCGTGCTGAGACATCTGAGATCCTTAGTAGCCACTGGGCCTTGGCAGGTGCATAAGCCTGGAGATACTGGAAATTTCTCCATCAGCCAAGCCAGCCAAAGCTCCCTCTAATCCTTGTAGGTCCTCATTAGAGGGTACAGTGACCCCTCTTCCAACATTCAGCAGACAGTGATTTGAATGCTGACTGAATGCTGGGCATGGAGCCAGGCACTGGGGGACAGACCTACATGCTCATTGCCTACTGGGGAGGTTGACCAGCAAGCCAGTCCTTGTCCCCACATGAGCTAAGAAGGCTGTGGGGACACAGGACGGAGTGACTAGGATATAGATGCCAGCCGGGAGGCCAGCAAGTGCTTCCCAGAAGAGTGACGCATGACCCTGGTCCGAAGGTCGGGGAGGTACCAGCTGGGCAAAGGGGAGGCAGGGCGTGTCCCTCAGAGGAAACAGGTGAGAGGGAGCGGTGTCTCTGCGGGAAGCAAGGTGCACACCCTCCGCTGAGGGCCTCTGCCTCCTCCAGATCTCACCCCGCCTGGCCGGACACTCCGTGCAGCACGGGCTCCTCAGCCTCACGTCTTCCCTGCTACACCCTCCGGGCCTTTCTTCCCGAACAACACCACTCTCCAAAGACTTGGCTCCCAGCTCACAGGCGAAGCTTTTCCTGGCTGCTGCTAGTCATACTTATCTCTTGACCCCGGAGCAGCAAGCCCCCCCCCCGTGCAGGGCACTTGGTGTTTATCAAATAATCCCCGTGGGACTCACTGACGGGAGCACTCCAGTGCTGCGGACCGGGTTCCAGGTTCCCGCTCCCCAACTAGCTAGCTCGCTGACAGGCCGCTGTACTGGGCTCTGCTGGCCGGGTGCTGAGAAGGAGCAGCCCGGTTCAGCCGCCCGGAGACGTTGCAGAGGCCTCATCCGCCGCCGAGAACCCTCCACCCCGTCGGAGGCTGTGCTGGGATATGTACCCACAGGCAAGACCCTCCTCCAGCCTCTGTGGTTTGCAGTGGTCCACTGTCCACCTTTCCATCTGAAGGGCTGGTGGTGGGGGCGGGGGGAACGCAACAGCACAGCCATGGAAGGAAACAGCCCTTTTCCTTCACGGGTTCTCTTCCCACCAAGGCACGAAGGGACCAAATATTGGCCAACTGAGTAATTAATCCCTGTCTCTTGAGAGCTGGGAGTTTGGCTTCAGTATTTGGCTCAGGGGACCTTCAGGTAGATCAGAAGCAGTTCAGTGCACCTCTGAACTGCGAAGTGGAGGAGGCCTGGGGTCACAAGCAACCCCACTGCTGGGCCCCTCCAGGTTCTGGAAACTTCCCTGTGCAGTGCGGGCAGCTGCTGTGCTTCCAGCATCTCGTGGTCATCTGATCAGCCGCTGAGGCCACCTGTGCTGCCAATACAGAGTCGACTGGCAGGTTTGAGGCCTTTGCTTTGAAAGAGTTACTAAACTTGTCAGTAGAGGTGATCGTGAGAGGCCACTTTCTATGGTCAGCATTTTATAGTTGAAACAGAAGTTGCTCTTTCTCTCAAATTGAAATAACTAAAATAAAGTCCAATTTGGTGGAGGAAGTCACAGCATATTAAGGGATAAACGGCTTAGGCTCAGAAGTGTGTACGCCTGGGGTACTGTGGTTTGAAATGATTAATGAGCTTCCTGAAATTATTAGAGATCAAAGGTCTGTTCTATCTAGAGTGCAGACCATTAGCGGATGTGAAGTGTGAGAGAGAGAGTGTGTGTGTGTGTGTGTGTGTGTGTGTGTGTGTGTGTGTGTGTGTAAGGGGCTGTGACTTCAAGGATCCAGTCAAGGACCTGCCTTAGATATGGCAAGCTCAGGGAAGTTTGAGCCCCTCTGGAAAGAGGCAGTTTGTAGGAAACTATCATGCCTAGTAGCCAGGCTCTACAAGGACTATTAAACTTCATTTTTTTTAATTGAGAGGGGAGGGGCAGAGGAGAGAGAAAGAGAAAATATTAAGCAGGTTCAATGCTCAGTGCAGAGCCTGATGCAGGGCTTCATCCCACGACCCTGGGATCACGATCTGAACCGAAATCAAGAGTCAGAGGTTCAACCAACTGAGTCTTTTTTTTCCTAGGAAGGTGTCTTTACCTAAAAGGTGTCACCTGGTTAGACTCTGAAAACACCCAGAAGGGGTTAAATTGGTGCATTGAAACCAGTGAAGTTTCTCCCAGGGAATCTGGAATCATGATGGGAGGGGGGCATGTCCAATGTGACTGGCAGTACGAGACAGGCGGCTGGGTCCAGTCCCTGCTCTTCCCGGAATCAGCTTGGTGACCTGGGGCATGTCACTTAGCCTCCAAGACTTTTTCCATCGTAAATGTTCCAATGTATCCACTTTCTGGAGGTAGATAAGTTGTACTGGGCAGAGAAAGGCATTGCCGATGAGAACCAGAGAAACGCATATGCAATACAGTTGTTGTTTTTCATCATGAGCGGGTCCCATTTCTCTGCATTAATGTTCTCAGGCTGTAATCACTTAGAGGACAGTGACTGGAACAGAGGGGAGCAATTCAGGAAAGGTCTGTGATAATAGGCAAGTCTTCACTTGAACAGAGAGGGGCGGGAGGAGCCTAGCCCGGAATGTGCCGGATGCTCCAGGCAGAGATTGGCTTATCTGGTGCCTTGGAAGAGCAGCCGCTGGAATGAAGAGGGGGCGCTAGGGTTTGAGGGACAAGAGAAAGATTGAGGGACTGAGATCATGGTGGAAAAGCTTTAATTAATTTGCTGAAATATATAACATGCAGACTTTTTGGCAACAAGAACAGTGGACTTAAAAGAGAAATCCACACTCTATTCAGTTCTAGTTGGTTGTGCTTTATTGACCAGGAGAGTGCGTTTAAAACCTGTATTGACTGACACGGGGCTGCCAGCAAGAAACTCAAAGGCAAAGCACAAACCGAAGCAATAAGAGCAACAAATTTCTTCTATTGCTCTGACTTAAAAAACAAAAGGACACACAGAGACTAGAAATTATAGGCACCACTGCAGAATGTAGAAATGGAATAAATGTAGTTTTAAAAAATCTGAATGACATTATATTTTCATATCTTTCCACCATTTTGACAGAAGTCAGCAAAAGCTGTCAGAGCAGCGAAAGCACTGTGATGTAACTGACCCATTTTACAGACAAACTGAGCCTGGGAGATAAAATCACACACGATGTACCTTCACTTTCATGGCCTCTCAACTTACAAAGCACTTTAGCAAGATCTCTGAAAACAGAGGAAGGTTGTGTCTTGCTTTTATTTGCAGGGGATCATGGAGAGGGACTTAGCAAGAAACCAGGATTTTATACTGTCTTGTTAGCTCTAACCCCCGAGCATGCAATAAACTCAGAACCTTTAGCATCAGAACTGTGTGACTATAGAAGGGCGCGAGGCGAGACTCGCAGGTCCGGTTTGTATCCCGTTCAGCAGACAGAGGCTGCGGACAGGGACTTGTGCCCGGTTCAGCTTCGTGCTGGATGTGGAGCTGGGCCCACGGGCCCACAAGGAAACCTGCAAGCTGTATGCTGACCACCCAGCTGGGTTCCAGTGATCCCGCTGTGGGGTCGGGGAGGCACCCCAGATTGGAACTTTCCTATGTGAACATTTATTGCAGGAACACGTTAAACAGGAGATAGTTTAAAATTGGTCCAGCAGCACGTTGCTGTCTGCGGAAGAACTCTAAAGTAAACTCCCGCATATCAGGGTGATTTGCTCACTTTCTGATGGAGTTGGCACACGGAGCCTGGACGCTCTCCAGCTCACCTGCTGTGCGCTCCCCCGGGACGGGAGGAGGACTCTGGACAGTGGGGGCAGGCCGGGGGCTCCACCGGGGTGCCCGGCTGGCTCATACCAGCCCGCAGCCAGCCAGCAGCTTTCGCGCTTTCACAAGAACCGGGGGACCATGCTACCACTTCCCCATGGCCTGGCAATTGTTACTCACACCGCATGCTGCTAAAGGAAGCCCGAACTTTAAAGTAGGAACGCTTTAAAAATAGCAGTCACTCCCCGTGCATGGAAAGTACCTCTGCTCTACCAAACACCATCACGTCTGCCTTCTTGTTTGATCCCCACAACGACCCGACAGAAGTGACAGAGGTGTAGAAGCTATCCAGGAGAGAGATTCACTCGTCTCTGGGCCAGGTATCTGGGAGGAGTTCAGCTAATGCTTGAATAAAGAAAGAAAGCATGGAAGGAAGGGAAGGAGGGAGTTGAAGGTACCGGTGGTCTTGATTTTACGGAGGAGAAAACAGCTCAGGGAGAAAGGGATTTACCCAACGTGACACTACTGATTGGTGAGGTGGGGGTGCTGCGGACTCCTGGGCTAGTGGTCTTCCTTCCCAGGACCCTTCCAGTGTCTCTTAGCTCTTTGCTGACAGATGCCGTTGGGGTGATCTTTTAAAAGTGGATTAGCCCACGGGGTTCTAGGTCTTGGACTGATGGCTGTAAAGGGGGTAAGGTTCTGCCTCTGTAAAGTGCACAGGGGGCCAGCAGCCCCAGGAGATGTCTGAGATAGAGCAACAAGGTGGCTGTGTGATGTGACCAAAGGATTTCGGGGTATGTCCACTCTATAGCACAGACGCATGGTGTGTCCTGCCAAGCGCTGCCCCTCTACAGGCCACAGTTTTCTCAAGGACATAATCAGGGTCTTCATGACCTGATACTTTTTTCGGTCTCCATCTTCTGCCTCTAATGTCCCTCCTGGGTGTCTCCCAGAAGTTTTCTCTTGCTGATGCCTGAGACCCACTCTGCCCAGCCTCGGCCTCAGGAGAACATGGAGGGGTGCGGGAGGTGCTGGGGAGAGAAGGCTGCAGGAGCCCTGGGGTGCATACTGCCACCACTTCAGAAGTGTCCTGCCGGCCTCTCCTGCCCTGTGGCCTTATTGGCACAGAGGGGGATTCTTCAGCCAACAATCAAATCAGTGGTCCCTTGATAGGACTGCTTAGTATTTCAATTTGTCCTTTTGAGTAGAGAAGATAGGATTCCTGTGACCTTATTCTTTAGTTTAACTTTAAATACTATCCTTCCAGAAATCATTCCACAGTACAGATATTTCTCCTAGGACTCAAGACATGTGAGGAAAGAGGGGAAGGAGGGTCAAAGGAAAGGAGGTATCTAAAGCGAATGGAGATGTTTGCTAATAGTAACTGGGTCAGCCCTGAGTGTCTAATGGATGTAAATAACATGTATTCATTCCATGAACCTCTCTTGGAAGCTCATTGTGTACAGGGCTCTGGGTGGCATATGGCAGCCTTCACCCCTTCGGAGCCACAAAGTCTTTGACCAAACAACGACTTGCTATGAACAGAGTAGAATCTGTGAGGCTGGCTGAGCAGCTGCTGAGATGATGGAAGATGATGGAAAGTGTCCAGTGCCCAGTGTCATGGACATCCAGCCAGCCAGAAGAGAGAGACCTCGCTGAACACTCCAGCTTTCAGCTCACATAAGGGAAAGGCCACACTTACAAGCACAGCTACTCTGGTTAGCGTAAGGGTGTCTCGAGACTCACCCTGGTGAAGTTTAAAATCGAGCCTCATTAGAAGCAGCCTGATGTACGAAGAAACTGCCTGTTGGCACAAAATAGATGGCTGCTAGATGAAGACATTACAACGTGGACTCTCAACCAAGCAGCATTCAGACTTCCGGCACAAAATCACCCATCAATGAACGTGTGACAAGCAGGAAAATGTGACCCATAATCCAGATAAGAAAAATCAACAGAAAATTACCCTGAAAATCCAAATGTGATAACTAGAAGGAGACAAGGAATTTTAAAGAGCCTTATAAAGATATTAAGGAATTAAAGGCAAAAATGTCTATGATAAAAGGACAGTTATAATATTTCAGTAGGAGGGGGAAAGGGGAAGGGGGGTGGTGGGCATGGAGGAGGGCACTTGTAGGGAAGAGCACTGGGTGTTATACGGAAACCAACTTGACAATGAACTATACATAGAAAAATAATATTTCAGTAGAGTAATGGAAACCGTAAGAACGAAATAGACATTATACAACTAAAAAGTAAAATATCTGAAATGAAAACTGGATAGGCCTAACAGCAGACCACGTATGACAAAATAAATGGTCAATAATCTTGCAGATTGATTAATGGAAATAATCAGTTCTGAAAAACAAGAAGAAATGATTTGAAAAGATATTGATCTGTGAGACAACATCAAGCGATCTAAAAGCGTGTGACTAAAGTCTCAGAAGGAGAAAAGTGGGGCAAAAAATATTACTTGAAAAACTAATGATTTAAACTTTTCCAAATTTGATGAAAACGCATAATTTTATACATCCAAATAGCTCAGTGAACCTAAGATGAATATATACAAAGAAGCCCACACCTCGGCATGTCCTACTCACACTGCTGAAAATCAGAGAGAAAGGGAAAATCTTGGAAATGGCAAAACACAAAAACTAAGCAAGCTCACAATAACTACAGAGAGGCAAAAATATGAAAAATTTCTGACCTCACAGCAGTAAACACGGAGATGAGAATACTATGGAACAATGTCTGTAAAGTACAGAAAAAAAAAGATCTGCCAACCTAGAATGAATGCATGAGTTATGACCCTTCATAAATGGAGAAGACCTTTCCAGATGTCTGACAATGGACAGAACTTGTTACCAACAGATTCACATAATTAGAAATAAAAGCTCAGGGCGCCTGGGTGGCTCAGTCGGTTGAGCGTCCGGCTTCGGCTCAGGTCATGATCTCACGTTCATGGGTTCGAGCCCCGTGTCGGGCTCTGTGCTCACAGCTAGCTCAGAGCCTGGAGCCTACTTCTGGTTCTGTGTCTCCTTCTCTCTCTGCCCCTCCCTCTCTCATGCTCTGTCTCTCTCTGTATCAAAAATAAATAAAACATTAAAAAAAAAAGAAATTAAAGTTCTACAGGCTGAAGAAACTGACACCAAATGAAAATTTAGTTCTACAGGGGAAGAAAAGGGGGGGGGGAGAAGGAGAGAGAGAGAGAGAGAGAGAGAGAGAGAGAGAGAGAGACTGAGGAAGCATCAAGAATAGTAAATATGTGGGCAAGTATAGAAGAGTACATAGTTTTTATTCTCTTAATTTTTAAAAAAAGACTTAATATGTATAACGCTGTGTGTGTTGACAGAAAACCATGGGGGAAGGGAGGGGAAAAATAGTTTCAAACAGAGAGGGGAGCAGAACATAAGAGACTCTTAAATACAGAGAACAAACTGAGGGTGAATGGGTGGAGGGAAGAGGAAAATGCAGGATGGGCACTGAGGAGGGCACTTGTTGGGATGAGCACTGGGTGTTGTATGTAAGTGATGAATCATAGGACTCTACCCCCAAAACTGAGAACACACTGTATACACTGTATGTTAGCCAACTTGACAATAAGTTATATTTTTCAAATAAATAAATAAATAATAAAGTAAAAAAAGACTTAACATGTGTAACACTGTGTTTGTGGGCGGGTGGAGTTATAAAGTGCATAGAGATATGTGGCAGCAGTAGAATCAAGACTGGTGATGAATGGAACCATATTGCTGCAAGATTCTTATGCCTTCTGAGAAGTGGAGGGATATGGACTCTGAGTAGACTGTGCGGAATTTAGGATTAGTACAGGAATCCCTACCGGAACAGCTAGAAGAATGAAATCCAATGCGGGACCTGAGAGATGCTGAGCTCTGCTTCCTGTGTGCCCCTTTGACGGGCTCTTGGCAAAGGTGAGCTATAAACAGCCATCTCTCCCTCCCCTGCCTTGGGCTGCACACAGGAAATGACCGATCAATTTAAAAGTATAAAGGTCAGGCTATTTCAGCCCAATCAGGACCACTCTGAAGAACCAGTATGGTTCTAGAAGTTTCTGTGGGGTCTTCTGAGGCTAATGTTGGACATGCAGTGCAGGTCAACCTTTCCCTCTGCCCATTCTCCCTCTTTCTCTTCCGTTCCCCAGGCTTTGCCCCAAGGGCACTCCTGAGCAAGCACTGTGCGTGCTGAATCCCATCGCAGAGACTTTCCCGGGGAATCCAGTCTGCAATAACGGGTAGCAGGAATGTGCTGAAACACCAGACAAAAAAAATGGAGCTTGGAGTGGGCACTCTTACTAGTCTGGTTGGTAATGAGGACCCATCCTAGTCCCTGGTAGAAGGCAATAGTCTAACAATTTAAACCTTCTCTGGTAGAGAAAGGGGGTGGCAAAACAGGGGAAGAGAGAGAGGGAGACACAGAACCTGAAGCAGGCTCCAGGCTCCCAGCTGTTAGCACAGAGCCTGACGTGGGCTCGAACACATGAACATGACCCGAGTTGAAGTCAGTGGCTTAACTGACCAAGCCACCCACGCACCCCAGTACCACACTTTTAAAAACTGTAACTTTTTAATATGTTTTGAAACTGGGAAGTGTGAGTCCTACTACTTAGTTCCTCTTTTTTAAGGGTCTTTTTTTTTTTTTTTTGGCTATTTGTGGTCACTTGCATTTCCACATGAAGTTTAGGATCATCCTACCCATTTCTGCAAAAAATATATTGGAATTCTGATAGGGATTGAATGGAATCTATAGATCAATTTGGGGAGTATTGCCTTTCTAACAATATTAACTGTCATGATCCTTTAAGAAATTGCTGAACCTGAACCAATTTTTTGACCTGAAATTCATCTATTAAAAAATGGTTGGGTGTCCAGGAGGAAGGATTCTGTAACCTCACAGCAAGTGTGCAAGATAACAATTACCCCAGTCTTTCCCCAAAAGGACTATGGCTATTTACTCAGGTAACTGTGCACTGGAGAAGGAGAATACCCAATATTTCAAGGATTGTTGAACATGGAATCAAAGCTGACACAGATACACAGGAACTCAAAGCGTTATCATGGTCCCTATGTTAGAGAGTGGGCACATTGGGGGTGGGTAATAAATTGAGTAGTGGCCAAGGTTAGGTTCACAGAGTCCAATGATCATTTTCCTATTCCCCAAATAATTATATTTGGAATTGGATTGGACATTATAATTGGAATAGACATCCTTGATGATTGGCATGACCTCCACATTAGGTCCTTGGATTATGGGGTAAGAGCCCAAGTAAAAGCCTTTGAAGTGTTCTTGTCCCACATCTTGTCTCCACGAAGATAGTAAATAAAAAACAATATTGTATCTTTGGAAGAGTGCTGGATATTAGTGCCCCCCTTAAAGAGCTAAGGGGTGTAGTGACCATGTTTTCCAACATACCTTTATTTAATTCACCACTCTGGGCCCTGAAAAACCCAGGTGAAGAAGGACAATAGATGACCACAAACTTAATTGAATAGTAGCTCAACTTACAGCTGCCATGAAAAATGTGTTATGTTTGTTAAAATTTGCTGAAACAAATTTGCACAGCCACAGGTACATGGTGTACGGCCATTCATTTGGCAAATAGGTTCTTTTACATCCTTTGCAGGAAAGAGGGTCAGGAAGTTTTTGCATTCATGTGAAGTGGTCCGTAGTATAAATTTTCAGTTTGTCGCAGACTTATGCTAACTCCCACTCTCTGTCATAATACAGTCCAAGGCAATCTGGATGGTTAGAACATCCTGCACATTGATCTACTATGTCAATGACATCATGCTAATGTGGCTGGATGACAAAATGTCCCAAGCACTTTGGAAGTTTTGGTATGGCATGTGTATTCCAGGAGATGTCACATAAACCCCATGAAGATTCAGAGACTGGCCATGTTAGTAAAATTTTTAGGGATCCAGTGGTCAGGGATATGCTGTAACATCCATCCCATCCAAAGAACAGGACAAATTATTGTGTCTTATATCTCCCACCATAAAGAAAGAAGCATAATGTCAACCCATACACTGGGTCGCACAAAGATGGTGATGTTGGAGTGGTATCCAAAGCAGGAGAGGGCTCAGGAGCAAGTTCAGCCTTTGCCACTTGGGCCATACAGCCTGGCTGATATTGTGGTATTAGTGCTGTCAGTGGTGGGAAAAAGTGCCATGTAGAGTTTAAAACACACATTTTAATGAGAGACTCATAACACTGACCCCTAGATTTCTGGGACTCGGTCATGCCATTTGCAATAAGAACTAGATGCCTTCTGGAAAACAACTGGCATTCTACTGAGCCTGGGATGAGAACCCCTGTCTGTGAGGTACCAGATGCTGGCATGACAACCATCCACCACAGTCTGGGTTCTGTCAGACCAGGCAAGCCACGAGATCAGGCGGTGGGCCCTTGTGTGATGGAATGAGTACACTTGGGGTTGAATAGGAGCTGAGCCAGAGGCTGTGGCCACGTGATCCACCGTTGTTGCACAGTGGCTGTCACTTGCCTTACATCTGTGGCCGTAGGGAGCATCCTCAGTGGCCAGCCAAAGAGGAAAGGGCCCAAGTTGGTTTATGGGTAGGCTGGGCTGATATGTGAATGCAAGCCGTGAGTTGGCAGGAATAGACCCACAATCCCTCTTAGTGGGGGCTCGGAAGGCTGTGGTGAGAACTTTAGGTAGTACGTGGTCATGCAATTTGTATAGAATGGTAAGTGCCCTGAGTTAGAATACAAGCAGACACATGCACAGTGGCAAATGACTTCGCTGACTGGTCAGCAAACAATTGGAAGACTGGGGACAAAGAGATCTGAGGCAGCTATGGGAGCATGAATATCTTCACATTGTACATTTTATGCTCACTAAAAAGTACCCATCATGGAAGAGGGACCAGCAACCACAGAAACAGAATGACTAGGCCAAGTGATACCAGTCAGCCTCTGTCAATGGCCACCACAGGGCCAGCTTACTTCCTTGTCTTATTTTTAGAGGACAAAGGGGAAAAATGACCTTTTCTTCACTTTTATATCAAAACATACTTTTCCAGGTGCAGCGTGGTGGGTTGAATAATAGTCTCCCACAAAAGATGTGTCCATACCCTACCCTTAGAAGCTGTAAATGCAACCTTATTTAACAAGGAATCTTGGCAGAGATAATTAAGGTAAGTATCTCAAGATGTGATAATCCTGGATTATCTGGATGGGCCCGAGATCCACAGACAAAGTGTCCTTCCAAGAGACACACAGAGGAGAGTCACACAGGGAGAAGGGGTGAGGGTCATGTTGAGACAGAGGCTGAGAATGGAAGGGTGCAGCCACTGTCAGAGAATGCCTGCAGCCACCAGAATATGGATGTGGTAGGACTGGATTCTCCCCTAGAGCCTCACGAGGGAGCATGACTCTGCCAACACTTTGACTTTGGACTTCTGCTCTCCAAAGCCATGAGAATACATTTCCATTGTTTTGAGCCACACATTTTGTGGTAATTGTTACAGCAGACATGAGAAACTGATACACAACATTAAAGGAACTGGGTCCTCTTTACGTTTAGCATATACTCTTCCTTCTTTCTACCTCTGACTTTTAGTACTGTTTGGGAGAGTTTAAAAGCCTTCTCAAGGATAGATACCATATGTTTGCACTCATAGGTCTAGCAGGAGAAACCTAACAGAGGGCCATAGGAAGAGGAAGGGGGAAAGAGAGCTGGGGAGAGTAAGGGACACAAATCATGAAAGACTGTTGAATGCTGAAAACAAACCATGGACTGAGGGGGGAGGGGGAGAGAGGGAAGAGGATGATGGTCATGGTGGAGGGCACTTGTGGGGAGAAGCACTGAGTGTTATATGGAAACTAATGTGAAAATAAACTATTAAAAAAATAAAATAAAAGCCTTCTCAGGTCTTCCTTTGTGACTGTACCTCAAAGCAGACTAATACGAATGTGAAATAATGATTACTGGAGGTGGAATAAGAGAGTCTTTCTCATTTTCAAATGCTAGCAGCCCACAGAACAGATTCTGTTGACAATGGACTTGCGAGGGAGTGCACATGAGAGTCAGCGAGATTTATTACCTACTTAGGAGTTGTTCACTTCATCGTCCACACTGGAGGTCTTATCACTCTTGATAGAGGGTGGTAAAAAAAAATGGTGGAACATTAGGGATGGAGGGATGCCAGTATTCTTCTGTGGTTGAGCCAGGAGATGCTGTCCAGGATTCTAGGACAAGAAATGGAGATGCATATTATTTAAATAGGGAAAACTATAAATTATTCTGTAGTCATAAATTACTTAGAGGATTATAGGAAAGGAGTACTTTGTCTTTTGCAGAAGAGGGTCCTTCTGCAATGTCAAGAATTGCTAAACAAGAAATGGAAGCAAAGGCTTATAGTTGCACATTACAGTGGTAATGTCCAGTAGGACTGAAAATGGAAACCATTAAAAACTGGTCAGTTCTGGGGAATGTGGAAGAGTCATGTCTTGAAAGATTGTTGTTTACTCATATTCCCTTCTGTATCTTTAGTTTTTTTCATGTGCATGTATTATTTTAACTAAATTTTTTGAAATAAAATATTCCAGCATTAAAGTGTATGTTCGAGGTAGAAGTTGGGGGAGAGTGAAGAAAGTCAGGCAAGAGAGGCAATACAGTCATGAGTCAGGCCCCATGGCCCTCCCTCCCAGTCCTAGGGATCAGTTGTCTGTCCCCAGAAAGGACAACTTCTCAGGGGCTCAAGAATTCTTGGAAGGTCTCCAGTGTCATAGAGCCCCTGGTTGTGCTCATCCCTGAGAACCCACATCTCATACAGCCACCTTTGGCAGCTCCAGGCTACATCTGTGCAAAGCCCAGGCCTGAATCACTAAGCTGTGAAGACAGAAACAATGGGAAAATTTAGATTGACGAAAGCAGCACTTGAACCATCTGGGATGCTTTTATACAGGCATAGCTACGCTGCTCCTGATTTCATTTGAGAAGGTACCACTAGCACTGGTATCTGTAGCAAGGGGCATAGCACGTTGCCAGCATTCATCTGCTTGCAAGACACCAGAGGACCCTGAATGTTTTCAGCTTTGAGAAGGCTTTTGAATTTGTTCAGAAAATAGTCATTTCCATCTGGTTCCATCCAATTTTCTCTCTCCCACTTCACTGAGAATTGCTTTCAAAGATGGATTTGGGGACATAATTTTAATTCTTTGGGAGCTATGTAACAGTGCCTATCAAACCCGAAAACGAATGGTCCTTTCCAGCAGAGGCTGGGGAAGCCCATGCCTAGAAGTGCATGCTGTTCAACACTTTTTGGGGTGAAAATTCTATTTCCTATATTCCTGGCCAGGCTGACTCGAGAATTCAGGCAGTGGCCATTTACCAGGAGGGCTTTTCTAAGACAGACTTGGGAGCCACTGGAGCGTGGATGACACCAGCAGTGATCCATGGGCTTTCCTTGGCACTCTACCCTGATCCATGGGCTTTCCTTGGCACTCTACCGTATCGCCTTTTGGTCAAATGCCAATTTCTTGGCCGATGTAGAGTCAGAAACTTGGGAAATCCATCGCAATGTTGGAAAAGATATAGAATAGACTAATATAAAAAGGACTTGAGCCCTGATTGCAGGCTTAGACACTCAGGTCTGAATCTCAAATCTCCTACTGACGGTTGATTTGTTCTTGTTTAAACTTCACTATTTCTGAAAGAGAAAAAAAGCTGCATGACCAGGTGAGAAAACCATCCCGTTTAAGATTTACAAGCTTGGATTTTAATTCTGTCCTTGCTATATTTGGGGTGAATTCACTCTCTCCAATCTTGGTTTATGTCTGTTAAAAAATAGCTTAACAGTTTAAATGAGATGAAGTATGTGATAAATGTCTGGAACATTCCAGTTTCTATTTCACCAAAAGAGGTGAAGTATAAACAAGCAAACAAACAAATAAAAATTCTGCCTCCTGAAATGAGGTAGGAGAAGGAGGAAGAGAGGGTAAGAGTAAGAGAGGGACAAATTTGAGGACACAAGGTGACCAGGCTCTGAGTTTCTCCTTGAATGAGCAAAGATAAGCAGCTGGTAACTTTGAGGCATTATATATTTGGGGAACATTTGCTATGACAGCTACCTCTTTAATATGAATAACTGAAACTACTGGGTGGTTGAGGTTGCCCAAGGAAAGTTTGTAAAATAGGAGGAGAGCAATTTGTGAGGAACCTCGTGGTACGCCCATGTGGAGGGAGCGGACAGGAAGAAAAAACCACCAAGAGGACTGAGGGTTGGGCTTTGGGGCCTCACAGAATCCAAGGGAAAGAAGTGCTTTGGGAAGAGGAAGAATTCAGTAACATTGCAGGTGACCAGGAAGTCTAAGACGAACAGAGTTCTTATCAATTGGATTTAGCCAAAAAGATTTTTTTTTAATTTCCAGTGTAGTTAACATACAGTGTTATCTTAGTTTCAGGTGTACAATATAGTGATTCAATACTTGCATACATTACTCAGTGCTCTTTGTGATAAGTGTCCTCTTCATCCCTGTCACTGATGTCTCCCATCCCCCACCCACCTCCCCTCTGGTAACCATCTGTTTGTTCTCTAGAGTTAAGACTTTTTTTTTTTTAACTTTCAACATTATTATTAAAAATTTTTAGATGTTTATTTATTTTTGAAAGAGAGAGACAGAGACAGAGTAGGAGGGCCAGTGAGAGAGGGAGACACAGAATCTGAAACAACTCCAGGCTCCAAGCTGTCAGCATAGAGCCCAATGTAGGGCTCGAACCCACAGACCATGAGATCATGACCTGAGCTGAAGTCAGGCACTTAGCCAACTGAGCCACCCAGGTGACCCAAAACTCTCTTTCTTGATTTGTCTCCCTGCCTCCAATTTGTTCATTTGTTTCATTTCTTAAATTCTATATCTGAGTGAAAGCATATGGTGTTTGTCTTTCTCTGACTGGTTTATTTTGCTTAACATTATACTTTCCAGATCTATCCATGTTGTTGCAAATGGCAAGCCAAAGGGTCATCCTTAATGAACTTGCCATGATAGTCTTAGAGGAATATTGAGTACAAGTCAAATGATAGTGGTGGAGGAGAGGCTGGTAACCAGAGAAGGGGTGGGGGGCACCCTGGAAGAATGGGGGAGCTGGGCTTCTTCCTTCTTCCTCCTCTCTTTCCTTTCTTTTAATCCTCCTTCCCTTTGTTCCTTCCCATCTCCCTCCCTTCTTTTCCTTCTTTGAGTAGAGAGACTTAAGCATGCTTAAATAATAATGAAAAAAGAAATGGAAGACACAGGCAAGCAACTTCCAGATCTCTTATCTGCTGCCCAGATGAGTTTCTCATATAACCAACAGGTTGCCATTCAAACAATTCCATCTGGATATTCCCTGGGTGCTTGAAGTTCAACAAGCCTAAAACTGATTTTCCCCTTTACTCCTAGCTTTCTGCTCTTTGTCGGCTCTTTACTGGCACCCCCTTCCATCCCCTGAGCAGCCAGGTCAGATACCTGTGGTCACCCTGGATCCCCAGCAGCGTCCTACGATCCCCTAAACATCCCTCCCATCCATCAGTCTCCTTTGTCCCCACTGTCACTCCTACATGCAGCTAGTTGTCACTCTTCCTTGGACCAAATGGCCACCACCTTGCCTCATGTCTCATATCCTCAAAGGGGATTTCCTCAATTTAGCAACCTCATCTTTCCAAGGAATTTCTTCATTTTGAAACCCAGCTGTAGGAAGAGCATTGCAGTCTTCCAAATGTGACTTCCTTGTCATTGCCTTTGTCCCTTCATCCTCCTCAGTCCTGTATACCCTTTGCCCCAGGTATCAGACCCAGCTCCAGGGGTCGCCTGACTCCCAGGAAGAACTGACCACCTCTGTTCCAGCCTCTGGTTTGATGTCACATGCCTCTCACCCTTTCTACTGTAGAGAGTAAGCTTTTTAAAGAAAAGGTTAGTATTGTATTAATCTCCATACCTCCAGCACCTGGCCCAATAGCAGGACTGACTGACTGACTGACTGAATGAATTAATGAATGAATGAATGAATGAATGAAAATGAAGACAGGGCAAAACGTGATTTTGTGGAACTGAGTCCTTGTCACACTTTTTGGGCTCAGTTCTTGAACTAGACATAAAACTACCAAGTCATATCATCACCATCCAGCCACACTTCTCTACCCACAGGAGACCATCACAGACATCATTTGCTGCATTGCATATTTTTCCCAAAATGTGCTGCCAGGACACCTCAGTCCTTTAAGATGAGCTGTGAGAGAAGGATTCCATGGTCAACTTTCAAAAACAGTGTGTACCACATTCCTGTCTGGGAATGTACAATGCACTTCGAGGACCTGAGAGTTTTATAGTAAAAAAGCAAAATCGGGTTGAAAAGTCTACCCAGACTTATTTACTTCATTTTTCCTTAAAATCATACCTTAGAGTTTTAATATCTTTTAAAGCTTGCCTAAGATAGTCTTACAATTTACCAACACATCAGGGTTATTCTTCCAACAAGTGTGAACTTGAGTCCTGTATGAGTCCAGTGCAGTGATTTTTGGTGCCATCTTCCAAAAACAAAATGGCATATGGCAGTTTTCTAATAATAATGTATTTTGAGTTTATGGCATGTTTTAGAAATTAATGCTTCTTCCTCAATTAAGAAGGTTCTAAAACAAAAAGAAAGAAAACTCAATGCCTCTCTGAAAGATTCCACTTATCTTATGAGATATGCATTTGTTTTGTACAAGACTTTCTGTTCTTCCTAATGGCTTGGGGATTAAATGAAATAAGATATACAAAGTTACCATTTTGATTTATTTGAAATGTAACTGGGTTAAAATAAGGTTCTTGTTTCCTTTGGAGCTTCACTCCAGACTCCATAAAGAAAAGCAAGAATTATTTTGAACATACTCTGGATGGTGAGTTTTAACCTAATTATTTCATGTTTTTAAATTTGAGATTTCAGAAACTTAGGGTCTATCTCCACATGTCTCCTAGACTGAAATTCATACTTTTCCTGTTTGAAAGTTAAAAGGTACCTTGGGGCACCTGGATAGCTCACTCGGTTAAGCAGCTGACTCTTTTTTTTTTTTAATAATAGTTTATTGTCAAATTGTTTCCATATAATACCCAGCGCTTCTCCCCACAAGTGCCCCCCACCATTACCATCACCCCCTTCCCTCCCTCCCCCTCCCCCTTCAGTCCATGGTTCATTTTCAGTATTCAATAGTCTCTCATGATTTGTGTCCCTCCCTCTCCCCAGCTCTCTTTCCTCCTTCCCCTCCCTATATTCGATCCTGACCAGAAAGCAGCTGACTCTTGATTTCAGCTCAAGTCACAATCTTATGGTTTATGAGTTCAAACCCTGCATCAGGCTCTGGGCTGACAGCACAGATCCAACTTGGGATTCTGTCTCTCTCCCTCTTTCTCTGCCCCTCCTCCAGTAATGCGCTCTCTCTCTCTCTCTCTCTCTCTCTCTCTCTCTCTCTCTTTCTCTAAATTAATAAATACACTTTTTAAAAAGTTAAGAAGTACATCATCATTTAAAACATGCACTTGTCTAGTTGACTTCTACAAGTGAGTTTGTACTGTGTTAAATGATCTTTCTTTAATGTCACAACACTTTGGACTGTCCGCTATGTGAGGTTTAGGGAACTGCCTTGTGAGCAGGGAATACTCATGCAGTTCATTCACGAAACATCTGGAACATTCTCCACCGCTCCCATTTTTCCTGAAAGGATAGCGTGAATCTCAAATCTTATCTCAGAGCCAGTATTTAAAAGCTCAATTTCACTTTTTGTTTCCAAGCCAAATCTCCTAAATATTTGGATTAATTAATATCATAAAGAAGGGACTTACCGTCTGAAAGATAGTACTTAGAATTATGATTCCCAGGCTATTTCACATCCGAGTGAGGATTATGCTAATCACTTCAGGGAAACATCTGCGGAAAGTTGTTTGATGTTTTCTAATGGAGATTTCACAGTCATAAAATATCCAAGTGGGAAGATTTCTTTCAAAATCAGTTAGTTTGTCTATAACTCTCTCTGGTGCATAAAATGCACTCCTTTCAGCAAAGTTCTACCAACAGCGCAGAACATCTTTTAGATTGTGTCTCTATCACACCTACAAGGACGATAAGGCATAAATCACCCAGTGCCCTGCCAAGTTTCCTCCGTAACTTCTTTTTTGGCGTTACCAACTCATGACAGGCAGATCAGAAGCACATCAGAAAAACGTCAGTGGAACAATAATTAGCAACTGCATCACGCATCTGGGCCCATTTTGATAATGTGAGATCATGGTGTTCCTGCTCTTGGATGAAGGTGAAGAATGGGTTTCTGGAAGCCACAGAGGACTTAATTTCTTTTTCTCATTTGTATATAGGGGAATGTATTATTAGACCAAAGCATTAAAAAATTTCAGAAAAATGAATATTTTAAACTACTAACCCCATGAGTCATTAAGTTCCCCTTAAAGTGACACAGAGATCCTATGGATTGATTGTAAAATATCTTGTGAAATTTCCAGCATTATATTGGGAAAGACATACAAGAGAAGTACATAACGCAGTCCTGGGTGTTAGGAAGGCTAAGACGCTAATAACTTGTACGGCACAATTAGAAAAGGTACCTCCTGCTAAGTGGTTTGGACCGAGGGTAAGTGGTGTGACACGGGCATAAATACTCAAGAGTGAAGAGAGACAAATGTGGGGAAAAGGCACAGGGGAGATGGGATTAAGCGCAGCCCGGAAATGGAACGCAATTCTGAAGAACAGTTAACACTGAACCCTTCTTTTCCGTCTGATACTGTGGCAACCAGTCAACTTACAGCGTTTTATTTACTGCTCCCTTCAGTTCTCTGGGCTTCATACTGTTATTTACCGTCATTTCAGTAAAGAAGAAACTTAGATTCACTAGGGGTTCTGTGATGTGTCTAAGACAGCCAGCAAATAAGTGAGGGAGGAGGAATTCCAGATCTGTTTCCAGAAGTTAACCACGTCGCTATAGTAGCTGGCTGTGTTGTTGTAAAAGATAAATGGATAAAGCTACGAATGTAGATAGGAACATATTTATATGGATATAAATGAACATGATGTATATAAACAACACACCTTGCATATAAATATTGGATTGTGCATATATATATATATATAGTGTGTGTGTGTGTGTATATACATATATGTATATATAGGATGTGATAGAGGCAGAAGACAGCACTGGGAGAGAGCATTTCAGAGGTGAGAGGAGGATTAAGCACAGCTGTAGTAGTAGTTGTCATGAGTTTGAGTAGGGGTCAAAGACGACACTTCCCTGAGTAACTGGAAGGAGGGCTTACCTTGGTTACCTTGGGAAGGGTTCGATGATAAGGGGTTGGCTTATGGAAGACACAGTGGGCAGGCCAGTGTTAGCATGTGACAGGGAGTTTGGGCTGGTCTGGAACTGAAATTCAGGGGTGCACTGACTGCCCAAATAGGTCACCACCATGTGCTTTGGACACATGGACATAATGTTTAGGGACACCCACTCGGGCAAGCCCCCCGATCTGAGCATAAGAGACCTGTGGCAAAGAGATGAAACCCTGACCGTTCTGGGGGGTGAAATACATGCAGACCCGAGGGATAAACCAGAGGTGGGAAGCAGTGGGAACTTGGGGGCTGAGGCTTGAAGAGGAGTCCCATCCAGTCCTCCCAACCCCCATGCAGGGGACAGAGGCCCCTAGGGAGTCCGAACGAGTGCGGTAGATCTGCTCTGCCCTGGCCTTGGCAAGCCCCCCAGGGGCCCCTTTCTCCTTCTGTAGTTTCAAGCAAGGTGATCCCCCGGTCACTCCACCAGATTTCTGACCACACACTCTTTTCTCCACGTGCTCTGCCTTGAGAACCAAACACATGAGTAAATGCACAGGAGAACTGCCACCCATCCTACCGTAGACATCCTTGGGAGGTACAAGAATGGGCAAGTCCCCAAACTGCTAGTACAGCCTGTGGGATACACATAAAGGACAATCCCCAGGGATTCCCAGAAATGCTTGGGTACGCAGCCTTCTGCAGAAATGGGGGCGTTAAACTGCTGAGATTCACCCAGTAATCCCGGAGTGGCTGCTTCGGTGAGCACAGGCTGCAGGTGCCCAAGAGAGCCAGCGTGTCACGTACAAGCTGTTCTGGTGTGTATTCAGGTGCGGTGCGGGATGTGCACACAAGACCTATGCACCGCACGTGTAAGCAAGACACCAAGATGGCAAACACCAATGGCTGAAACAGTAAAAGAGTAGAAGAAACAAAAATACCTTTTCTTTCCTTTTCTTTTCTCTTCTTTCTTTTTTTCCTTTCTTTTCTTTTCTTTTGATCGTAGGCTTCTTAGAAGACCTTGGCTTTGGAAAAACATAATTGATCACTTAACGGTAAAACTTCTTTCTTTGCCAACCAAAGATGAATGCTTATTTCAAAGCAGAAGAAATCTATAGCTTGTGGCTTTAGTTTCACTTGTACTCTGTTAAACTCAAGGTCACACTCAAGGCAGCACACACACACACATACACACAGAGAACAATCCTCAATTTACAAATGGGTGGGGCCCCAAGAGTACACTTATAAACTGGTTCCTGGAACACTTGAAGCATTTCCCCAAGGACACAATCACAAGAAGGGCTGCTCGGCTCTCAGGACAGCCTGGAAAACTCTGGTTAACCCCTTGAGGTCCGAGGCTGGTGCCAAGAATCACCAGGCACCTGGGAGACAGAAGATGGGGCAGGTCCAGGGAGGTGGGACTGTCCTGTCCTTGAAAGGAAGAACTCAGTGGCCCAGTGATTTTGGGCACAAAATTTTCAGGACTGGTTGTCATAGTGATATATCAATACTTTTCCAAAAATAACTTTTTATTTTGAAATAGTTTAAGACTCACAAGAAGTTGTAAAAATAGTACAGAGAGTTTCTGTGCACCCTTCTCCCGCTCTGTCCCGTGATCGTATCTTACGTAACCCTGGCGTGCTGTCATACCAGGAAACCATGTTGTCATGATACTTTTTACCCAGTTAGGGAGCTTACTCGGAATTGCCCAGTTACATTTTTCCCCCAGACAAATATAATGCTTTAGACTTATTAGATCATCTTATTTCTCCAGTGTTACAGATGCTAAAAATCTTTACTTCTGCAACAAAATCTCCCAGGCTTTACTATAAAAAATTATAACTATGTTATTTGCATGAAGAACAAGTAGGCTTTCGATTCATACAAATTACTTTAATGACAGCAAAAGGCAAAGATTTTAAAAGTTTCTGGAATATGCTATATTTGTAGTAAAAAAAATAACTTATGAAATGACAACTTGGCAAGATAATGAGTGGACACTTGGTAATAGTGTGGGCTGGCCTGTTCCCAATGTGCCACGAACTGAGTGAAGCCCTTTTAGCTGAGTTACTTGATCTCTTTGGCCCTTAATTACTTGATTGCAAAATAAGGGAACCAGACTACATGACTTCTAAAATGTCTTTTGGTTAAAAAAGAAGTCCTACTATAGCTTTTGTCAAAAGTACTGCATAGAGATCATTATAAAAAGTGTAAGACGGTTTTATTTAAAACAACCAAACCAAAAATGGTCCCAGGTCTAAAGCAAAAGCAAAAAAAATGTCTTGTACTCGCATGAAGGTCATGGGAAAAGTACAAGAGAAAACGCAATGGTGGCGGCATCGGGGGCCATGAGGAGACCCACCTGCAGGTGGCCAGGAACAGCACAGTCTGCATTCCCCATAAGCCACTGAAATCGTGTGACATTCGGACAAATGATGTTAACCTTTCCAAGCCTGTGTTTCTTCTACTCTGCAAAAGGACCATATTTTCGGGAAGTGTGGTTCTGAGGACTAGAAGGGAGGTAGTGGGTAAAGCACACAGGAGTCCCAGGCAGGGTCTGGGTCCCTGACGATTACCAGAGAGCCTGAGTGTCAGGGTGAAGGGAGTGTGCAAGACAGGCTAGGAGGCAGTTTTCATTTAGACAATAGGGCGGGAAGGAGCAGTCAGCTGCAGCGGGGAGCCTCTGTTCTCTGAGGACTCTTCTGGAAGAGAACGGGCTCAGATGGGTTGGTCACCCTGGCCACTTCCTGAAGCCTCAGGCTGTGCTGAGGAAGGTGACGTGACCTCCCCCATGATGCACAAGAGAGACTCATGGTCTTGGTGGCCCCGAACGGGCAGAGAGGCAGAAGTGAGAAACACAGACGGTTCGAATCTGTTTTCAGGACAAGTAAACATGTCCCACGTACTTTTGATCTCACTGTAAATTTGAGATTAGGATTTAGACTCTGTGTTCCAGAGTCCAAGGCATCTTACTAAGAAAACGAAAGAAAGATTTATTATTCTCTCCCCATCTTCCTGCGCATCCTCATTTCCGGTCATAAACATCTTCTTTGCTGTGTGGCCTTTTCTCCTAATATTTATAGTGGTGTCTCAAACATAGCCTTCCAATGGCTACACTCGAGATAAATGGTAAATTCATCTAGACCACAATTTATTTGATAAAACTATAGAAAAAAATAAAACACGGATATTTATGTATACTCCTGCTCAGCAGTCATGGGTCACTGCTATTTATATCAAAATTGCAGAACGGATAATCTTATACTCCTTTTACTATTACCTCAGGTCACATTTTAATTTTTTATTTTATTCTATTTTTTCAGGCCACATTTTTAAAAGGGTTCCTTTTGAATTTTTTAGATTGTTATCACATCCTCATGCTAACACATTGCTTTAAAAAATCTCGCAAAATTGAATATTCCATCTACCAGCTTTCTACAACCCACATTAGAAAGTTTGTGTTCATACATATATACAAACCACAATAAAAATGACCTGAGTTACTGTAAAACTTCATACATTTTGTCTCTGTATTTAAAGAAAAAGAGAACTTGAACTCATTGCATTTGTAGCCAAGAAATTATCTAATAATCTTAATTTTATAATACTTTTAGAAAGAAATTATTTATTGGCCAACCAGAACTAGAAATTACTCTTTGACTCCAATGTAGACTGAAAAAGTACACATCTCTGATTTACAAAATACAAACAAAAATTAATTCCAAAAGGAAAACAATCTACAAGTAGAAAGCCTTTCAGAGCTCAGTCAGTTAAGCATCTGACTTGGCTCAGGTCATGATCTCCTGATTCATGAGTTTGATCCCCATGTTGGGCTCTGTGCTGACAGCTCAGAGCCTGGATCCTGCTTCGAATTTTGTGTCTCCCTCTCTCTCTCTGCTCCTCCCCTGCTTGCGCATGCTCTCTCTCTCTCTTTCTCTCAAAAATAAACATTAAAAAATGGTTAATAAAAAAAAGAGAGAAAGCCTTTTTAGCTCATAAAATCAACTAAGCATTCAAACGTCTTCGGTGTGACTTTGCTAACATGGAGATGATCCCTCTAGACCACCTGTCATACATATATAGACTCTGGAGATGTCGTTCACTCCACACATAACTTGTTGAGGGTCTGCTACATCTACTTGTGTCCTGGTTACAATAAAGAATTTGTCTGGAAATATATATGTTATTATACAAAAAATTAGGTTGTATAGGATGCACTATTAGAGCTGATCTGTGACTTGCTGTCCCCTGTTTGCAATCAGGTAGGTGCAGAAATTGGGGGTAAGCCTTTAGAAACTTGTATACAATCTGACATCACCATGAAGTATGGGTTGGTAGACGGGTCTCCTTGAGTAGGATGTAGGCCAGTTCCGATGCTGTTGAATTCACCTTGCTGCTGTATGTGTTGTGAACTTCAAGCTATATTCATGCCCAGTAAAACCACGTATTGGTCTGCAATTGATAGAAATTGGGCAGACGAACTCATCTCCTTTACCACAGATTGGTTGGGAATCATTGATATCGAATGCAGTCTTTGTTACCTGTTTCTTTTACAGAGCAGGTAGTGAGCATCTTTGTATTTCAGTAACTATGTGTCAATAACGTAATTTTATTTGCTTTTTTAGAGGGAAAGAGAGAGCGAGCATGAACAAGCATGCAAGCTGAGGAGACACAGAGAGAGGCAGAGAATCCCAAGCAGGCTCCCTGCTCAGTGTGAGCCCGTCTCGAGACTCGATTTCACGACTGTGAGATCATGACCTGAGCCAAAATCAAGAGTTGATGCTTAATAGACTGAGCCACCCAGGACCCCCTATAACATAATTTTCAGTGACAGTGTTATTCTTCAGTCTTTATGGTCAATGAATTGAGAGGTGACGCAAGTTGTGATTGATGCCAGCCTCTTTCCCAAGACTGTCGGCTCCCATTCGAAGACTGCATTAACGGGACTTAGGTACAATGGCACTGAGATTCAGAAACGTACATCTCTCTTGAATGCTCCGCCCAGGGGAACCGCTGCCAAACTATTGAAGGCATCTCACTAAAAGACAGTTCCATCGACAATTGAGATCCAATAGCAGCAATCTCTGGGCAATATTTTAGCAACACTGGCCTTTCACCAAGACCTTTATAAATCTGCAAAGTAATTGGTGTTCTGAGTGTTGGAGACCCAGAGGACACAGTATGGCAATCTGGCACTGGCCAGGCTGTGCTGACCAACAGAAGGATGACCACTATTTTACACTTATCCTGCTGCCCCCCCCATCTGACATTATTAATCAATCATGGGCTGTTTTGGACTCAACCTCAAAGTTATCCTCGATAAAGGATATCCTCTAGAGAAATTCTGCCAAATCACAGGGTGGGACATAAGAAGAAACCTGCTGGCCTAAACCATTTGCCAGGAAAATCTTTCCAAGAGTTGCAACACACTTTACCTTGCACTTGTTAGAACAGCACAAAACCCACAAATATTGGAAGAGAAGCAGTAAAAAGCTTGCTACTGTATACTTTAGCAGAGTAAACAGAACTCTACAAGGCTCTTAGAAGCATCACTAAGTTTTCCTACCTTGTCAAAATTCAACTCTGGAATATTTCATCATATTGTCTGCTTGGCTACACCCTCTCCAAAGATGACTTTAAGTCTAAGTTCCTTGATTTTCCAAGTATAGAGTGAGCATTGATTTCAAAAAGATAATTGTATCTATAATGTTTCTCCCGAAAACCAGAAAGTTTCCTAAAGGGAAGTCCACATTGTAATCAACTAGCAAGAGAATGGGTCAGAAAAAGTTGATGATGAATACTGGCCAGTCTAACTCAATGTTAGGGTCTAGTATTAGGCCACTTAATGATGAAAGTGCCCTGTAGCATTTACTACATTCATATACTAAGGGACAAAATAGTTGCTCCATACCAAAGATGGTAAGAATGAGAATTTTGAATATTCTTACCCATTCATTAAAGAACAAAGAAGAAAATCCAATTCCTAATTTTTTCCCTAAGGCCTGAGCACATGCACCAGTTCACTTGCCCAGTTTGTTTTCAGTGGATCTTTTTGAAACATTTCAAGGTTTATTATTTATTCCCCAGCAAACTAATCTTTTTTGGTGATTTACAAACTGCAAAAATGTCACTATGATATCTTTTGGTAACTCAATATGTGGTGAATATACCCTAATACTTGGCACATCAATCCCTAAATACAATAAAAAATACCAGCTATAAAATTTTAGATGAATAAACCTGAAAAATTACCTTTTCAGGAAGAATAAAGTCATTATGTTTTACAAAGGCCGAAGGTTGTGAACCAATTGATTCTTATCATTTCAATTCAGCAAACATTTAATGATCACGGTTTCTCCATCAAGACTGACAAAGAGAATTCCCTGTGGAGAATGGAAATGTTCTGTGTCTGCTTAGTCAATATCTTAGCCATTAGCCACATTGACTAGTGACTACTTGAAATATGACTCATGAGGAACAGGATTCTTTGTTTTACTAAATTTTAATTAAGTTAAATTTAAACAGCCTCATGTTCAGATATAAAGTAGATATCAATGTGTTGAGATAGAAAATGAATGTGATTTGGCTTTTCTCTTGAAAACTTACAAAGTAGTGGAAATGCATACAGAATTTTGCATCAAAATTTCAACTGAATTTTTACAGAAATTAATAAATATAAATTTTATATGAAAGATAAAAGCCCCCAAATCACCAAGATAATTCCAAAAAGGAACAAGGTTAGGGAGCGGAGGTAGCGTTTGCCCTACCAGATATTAAGACTTTGTACAGAGCTATCATAATTAACAAGGAAATATTGATATGGAGCCAGCACAGTAAAACAGAATGAAGAACTCAGAAACACATTCATTGTGGTAATCTCCTGAGGGGAGGAGGCCACAACGACGGGCCCGCCAATTCATGAAGGATTTTTTTTTTTTTAGCAAAGGGCAGAAAGCAGAATCTATCAAGAAAGTTGGTAAATTTTACTACAACTGAACTTAAACTTTATATAGTTTGCAAGACATTGTAAACAAAGTTAACAGACTGAGAGGATTTGGAGTGTACTCCAAATTAGTATGCTCTACAGCCCTGCTAATCTATTTCTAGGCACTTACCTTCCATCAACGCTTGCACAGATTGCACAAGGGAATGTGCACAGCACGTTCACTGCAGTGTTACTTGTAATTATGGAAAATTAAAAATGGGCTAAATGTCTCTTGGTAGGGGAATGGATAAATCGCAGTATGGTCATTTGAAAGAATGATCCATAGCATCTGGAGTAAACGAGCTAGATCCATGTTTATCCAGGCTAATGGGTCTCAAAAATATAATGTGGAGTGGAAAGAGAAGTGACGGAAAAATATGTGGAGTGTGGTACCACTTATGTAAATATCAAAGCACCCTGAGTACTAGATACTGTTTGTATGAAATGCTTGTGTATTAAAGGGATGAAAACTGGATAAGATGCATATTAACAATTTCACAATGGCTACACCTGGGCAAGAAAGGTCTGTGCCTTTGGGGGAGGAGCTCTGGCCTTCCTCTGTCTGCTCCAGCCCCAGGGCCAAGAGATTGTACCCACCGGAGGCCTATCCCCACTCTGTCTCTCCAGTTCCCCCTGCTCTAGGAGCTGGCAACTTAAGATTCCCTGCCCAAGGGTCCTAAGTCCTCTTCCTGGGCCTGGGTGGGCCTTTTCCTATGGCCCATCTTCTGAAGAAATGACCTGGTGGCTGCCTAGGGGAGGGAGGGAGGTGATTGGGAACAGGATCTGAAGGCATATGAAGGAGACTTCAACTGTGTCTATGAATATTAGTTTTTTATAACAATATACCTAAAACAAACATAACCACATGATATTTGCTAATTCTCAGGGTGGGTGGTATTTTTTTCATTGTTCTTTTTCTAAAAACCTTTTTTTTAAGTTTATTTATTTATTTTGAAAGAGGGAAAGAGAGAGAGCAGGGTTAAGGGCAGAGAGAGAGTGAGAGAGAGAATCCCAAGCAGGCTCTGCACTGTTAGCATAGAGCCTGACGTGGGGCTTGATCCCATGAAACATGAGATCATGACCTTAGCCGGAATCAAGAGTCAGATGCTTAATCGACTGTGCCACCCAGGCACCCCATTCAGTGCTTTTTTTTTTTTTTATTAGTCGACTCACATATAGCACTTACTATGTTTTAATTACTATTCTAAGTGATTTGCATTAAAAACGAGAAGGTTCATTATTACTCAGTTTTGCTGAAGACAACTAAAGAGCTTGCCCAAGGCCACTCACTGCAAAAAATAGAAGGGGATTTGAATCCACTAGGTCTGACTCCAAAGTCCTTAATCTTAGCAATATTCTAGTTCTACTTGACTATATATGTCATTTAAAAACTTAAAATTAAAATACCAAGTACAATACACAGAAAAAGGTAGTGAAATTCCAGAAGAAGTTTCTTGGCTGTGTTAGGGGCACAAACGAAGAGGGCATTCCCTGGGAAGGAAGGCATTCATGGTGGTGGGGACAATGGTGGTGGGGACAGCTGCACAAACCTGGGGCCACCTTTTAGCCCAGGCCTTGCTCAGCAGTGGGCCAGGAAGGGGCAGGAGAGTGAACCACCAGGAAGAGGGAAATTTGTGCATACCAGGATGGGTTTAGGAAAGTTCAAGAAGGATTTGAGGATTAGCAAGACAACTGTGGTTGGCTGTCACATGAGGGGACAACTTGGTGAGGAACATGGGTGAGGACCTTGAAAGGAAGGGCGAGACAGGAGGATTTGATTTGGAAGAAAGGTGGGTCTCGAGCTGCACTGTGGGCAGCTGGTGGGCAGCATGGGTGGGACCGCAGGACAGCACGGGGCCACAGGCGAGGAACCCCAGGGCCACTGCAGGCAGAGAAAGATGGTGGTGGAGGAGAGGAAAGGAGGAAATACCTGTGTGTGTAAAGGGGATGCTGTCTAGAAGCACCCAGGTACCCACACCTACTGGGAAGCAGGCACAGTTGTAGGTGGTGGTGACACAGGGGGAACAAAACTGAAATTTCTATCCTCCAAGTCTAGCAGAGGAACACAGGATAAATGAATAGGGGAGGCTTCCCGTAGACAAGGGAATACAAGTATGCATGTGTTAGCTGGATAAAGCAGGGAAGGAAGCTGGAAGGATGGATTGCCCATGAACGTGTACACGTGTGTATTGGGTGTTGTGGGCAAGGCTGAATGGCCCGGGCAGAGCGAGCTAAGGTGACATTTGAAGAAAAGCCTGCAAAAGTGAGGGGTGTGGAGGTGATCCAGAGATTCAAAGTCTGAGCTGGGCCTCGGACATGCCAAAAAGGAGGTTAGAAGGAAGATCTGGGTGGGAGGAAGACAGATTGAGTCGGGGTCCGGGAGCTGGTTAAATCTGCGGCTAGCGGGGCGCCTGGATAGTTCAGTAGGCTAAGCGTCCAACTTTGGCTCAGGTCATAATTTCCCCGTTCCTGAGTTCAAGCCCTGCCTGGGGCCCTGTACCGACAGCTTGGAACCTGGAGCCTGCTTTGGATTCTGTCTGTGTCTCCCTCTCTCTCTTCCCCTCCCCTGTTCATACTCTGTCTCTCTCTCTCTTTCTCAAAAATAAATAAACGTTAGTTTAAAAAAATATATATATATATATGGGCTAGAGCCTGGAGCAGGAGACACGTGGGCACAGAAATCATCGCTAACTCGGTGGTAGATAATGCTTTATTTGGTAGCTGAGATCAAGGAATATGAGAACAATAAAAACCGCCCATCAGGGTCCCCTACCCACTAACGGATGCTCTGTCCTACACAGTATCTGTCATCCTAAGGACATCCCCCCACCCTCCATAGCTTTAACTCAGCACAAAGAACAGTAGCAGTAGCCAACACATGAAAGGGTATGCTCTGTGCATCAGGCACTTTCCTGGCACTTTATATATTTTTTCAGTCTTTACCGAGACCCTAGGAAGGTATCAGCCTCACTTGACAGGTGAGAATACTGGGCTGGCCAGTGAGTTGCCCAAGGTCAAGAGCTAGTGAGGGGATGAAGCTAGCTGCATGAAGGCAGGATGCTGTCTCCAGGGTCCTTGCTCGGAAGGCAAAACCTGTCTGTGTTCTATCAGTCTCTGGGAGCTTCCAGAAAAGCAAGATGAGGATACAAAGCTTTTTTTTTTTTTTTTTTGAGGATGCAGGGAGTCTGGGGAGAAGAGCTAGAGAAATTCTCAGAAAACATATGACAAGATAGAGGAGGCTAGGCCGGGTCAGGGAGCGCACTGTCTCTGCAGTGTGGCTTGGGGGGTGTGAGGGCAGGTGGTCAGCACCGCCGGAGGCTGCAACCTGCGGGGGTCTGAAAAGCTGGCGCGTGAAGCCCCAGCGGGCACGGGACCCGGCAGCCCAGGGCCCAGGAGGCCGGGGTCCAATGCGGACACAGCTCTGCGGACCTCCGGGCGTGAATAAAGAAGGTAAAAACGTTCAGAGCAACCAACACCCTCTCCGGGAGCTTTCGGGAAGCGAGAGTAGGTCCGAAGGCCCCGGCTTAAGGAGACCGATATGCAGCCCGAGGTCCTTTCCCACTTTGAACTTGAGGAACCTGAACGAGCCGCCTGAACTCGGTAGACCGTCCAGCTAGCTGCCTTTTTGAAAGCTGGACCATCTCTGAGACGTCGCCAAACTCCAATCCCGCCTCCCTCCGGCAGCGGGTCGCGCGGAGCGGCCTCTGAGCGCCGAGGGCTGGAGGGTCCGGCGTTGGGGGAGGTGGGGAGTGTCCAGGGGCCCGGGGCGCCGGACCGGAGCGCGCGTCGTTCGTTCGTTCCGCCCGCCCCCTTGCTGCCCTCGGGGACCCCCGACGCGCCCCGCGAGTGGACGCTGGCCCTGGAACTTCCTTCTGGAGCGCGACCCGGGGCCGACC